>NC_047517.1:30378299-30488752 GCF_902827115.2 Pseudochaenichthys georgianus
TTGGGAACGTAACACACCCATATAACTATGTAATTACACCCATATTACACCATTATTGCACCAGCATTATACTACCCATATTACACAATCATTTCACCCATATTACACAATCATTACACCCATATTACACCTATATAATACTGTTAATACACCGACATTACACATTAGTGCATACTACCCATATTACACTGTTATTGCACCCATATTACACTATTATTACACCCATATTACACTGTTATTGCGCCCGATTACCCATTATTACACGATATTACACCATTATTGCACCAGCATTACACCCATATTACACCCTTAATACACCTATTACACCCATATTACACCCATATTACACCATTATTACACCTATTACACCCATAGTACACCCATATTACACAATTATTACACCCATATTACACCATTATTGCACCAGCATTACACCCATATTACACCCTTAATACACCCTTAATACACCCATATTACACCATTATTACACCTATTACACCCATATTACACCCATAGTACACCCATATTACACAATTCTTACACCCATTGTAGAGGCTAAGCCAACGCTTTAAGCCTCTGAGGATCCGCTTGGTGGGTGTAATTGACGCACACAAGTTTGCTGCCGAATAAAGGTCAGAAACAAAGTTTCCAGTTTGAAACAGTCAATTTATTTCCATTTTACTGGTTTCCATTTACTTACTTCTTTTCATATTCACCACACGATATTACCGTTTACACCATACCGTTGCTTTGCTTGTAATCCCGTGTTTGTGTGTGTGTTCTCCGTGTGTGTTCCCCGTGTGTGCTCTCCGTGTGTGGTCAAAAACTGTATGGCCTTCCGGCGGAACCTCTCACCAACACACATAGGTTCCTACCTTTATACCCACAATTAATTGGCTCCTACACACCATCCCCTAATTGATAGTACAGGTATCAATTGAAAACAATTAAGGAGCCAAATGTAAAAATCATATTTCAATACATAGAAATGCACATCCTACACTTCCTGTACTAAACATAGTTTAGTAATAGGTCGAACAATAATGTTGGTCTTGGTCTGTAGCTTGACAGAGCGCACCAGTCCTCCTTTGTCAGGAAAAACCTCCAATACTTTGCCAAGAGGCCAGGAACCGCGGGGAGCTGAGGAATCCATGATGACTACAATATCACCAGCGACTATATTCCTTTTCCTTTGGATCCACTTTTGCCTCTCTTGTAGCAACGGCAGGTATTCTCGCACCCAACGCTTCCAAAATAGATCAGAAATGTAATGAACTTGTCTCCAGCGACGTTTCACATACATGTCAGATGGTTCAAACAATCCAGGTGGCAGAGCTGGTTTCCCTTTCAAAAGAAGAAGATGATTTGGTGTTAGAGGCTCCAAATCATTTGGATCGTCAGACAGCTTGGTGATTGGTCGATCGTTAAGAATGGCTTCAATTTCACACATGACTGTATGGAGTCCATCATCATTCAACATCTGTTGCTGCACAACTGAATTGAGGACGCGCTTTACCATGCGTATCAAGCGCTCCCAAACACCACCATGATGAGATCCTGCTGGTGGATTAAAACTCCATTCAACTCCAGCTGAAATTAGAGCTCCTTGAATCTTCTCATTATTCAATGCAGCGAGGGCCTCTCTTAGTTCTCTTTCTGCTCCAATTAAGTTGGTTCCATTTTCTGACCTCATATGAACAACTTGACCTCTTCTACTGATGAAACGTCTTATAGCATGTATGCATGCGTCAGTGTCAAGAGAGGGTGCAACCTCCAAGTGAACTGCTCTACTTGTTAAGCAGGTAAATATCACTCCATAACGCTTGCAAGTAGATCTGCCCCTTCTGATTTCCACAGGTTCAAAATAATCCACTCCAACATTGGTGAATGGAGGTAGATCTGGAATAATTCTTTCCTTTGGAAGATCTGCCATTTTTTGCTCCATAGCTCTTCCATTGTAACGTCTGCAAAAGTGGCATGAAGATATGATCTTCCTTATGGCAGAGTTAGCACTTGTTATCCAATATTTTCTTCTCAAAGCAGACAGTGTATGGTTTCTACCGCTGTGCCCTAGTAGTGATGAATGTCCTTGAGGATGAGTGTGGAAATATGCTGCTCTTTGGAGAGGATCAGTGGATGTTTCACCTCCAAAGGCATTGCTCCTTTGCTTAGCCTGCCACCAACTCTTAGTAGTCCATCTTCCAGAATCGGATCCAGCTTGTAGATGGAACTGTGTCTGCTAACTGTTCCTGTTTCAGATGTTAAAGAAGTGATTTCATCCTTAAACCTATGCTGCTGACCGTAGCGTATTATAGCCAACTCAGCTTCCAAGAGATCTTTAGGTGTCAAGATGTGACTCTCCGGGTTGACTTTGGGTTTCAGTCTTTTCACTTGACCAGCTTGTGCAGAGGGATTCAAATCCTTTCTTTTACGACACAACTCCAACAGAATTGTCTTCAGCCTGATAAACCAGGCCACAGACACTTTGAGCTTTTTCCAGTCTGAGAAGTAAGTCATGAGCTGGTCTGTTGCATCAAGTGATCCATTGACTATGATATTAACCGAGGTATCTTTTCTGACTTCTGGGTCAACCAAATCCAATATGACATCACCGCCATAATATGTAGGCCATTCCTCTTCAGATTTGACAAGAAACGTGGGACCCTCAAGCCAACTGCGGCTTTTCAGAAAGTCAGGGATCTTCATTCCTCTGGATGCAGCATCAGCTGGGTTGTCTTTGGTTCCTACATGCTTCCATTGACATGGTCTTGAAACCTCTCTTATGGTTGTGATCCTATTTGCCACAAATGTGTGGAAACGCTTGTCCTCGTTGTTAATGTACTTCAGAACTGAAGTACTGTCTGTCCAAAACACAGACTCATCCAAATGAAGTTGAAGCTCTGATTTTAACATCATATCCACTCTGGCAGCCAGAACAGCAGCTGTTAGTTCCAGTCGTGGAATGGTCACCATTTGTATGGGTGTAACTCTAGCCTTTCCTAATAGGAAAGCAACATGAACATCACCTTTGCAGTTCATTAGCCTGATGTAAGTTACAGTCCCGTAGCCATTTTCACTGGCATCAGCAAAGTGATGTAGTTGAGAGTGTATGGGTTCACCGAAGTCCTTTGGCTTCATACACCTGTCCACTTTGAGTGATGCCAACAGCTTAATGTCCTCCAACCACCGTCTCCACTGGTGTACAATATCTGGTGGAATGGCATCATCCCATCCACAGCTTCTCCTGCAAAGCTCTTGTTGCATTATCTTGGCTGGCAAAGTGACTGGTGCCAAAATACCCAAAGGATCATACACCGAGCTTGTTGTGGATAGCATGCCACGTCTGGTTAGAGCCTGCTGTTTCACTTCCATCTTGAATTTATAGGAATCTGACTCGACGCACCAGAGTAGTCCCAAAGCTCTCTCAAGAGGAAGATTGTCTCTATCCAGATCCAGGTCCTTTAGCTCTTTAGCCTTCTGTTCTTCCGAGATTGTCTCCAAAACTGCCCGACTATTGCTGATCCATTTTTCCAGCACAAAACCTCCTCTTTTACAGAGAGCATTAAGATCTTCAACCATTTGTATTGCTGCCTTCTCTGAGCCCAAACCCATCAAACAGTCGTCCATATAGAAATTTCGCTTAACTGCTTCAACAGTCTCAGCAGAAAAGTCAGACTTGTTGTCGTCAGCAGTTTTCCTTAGCGCATAGCTAGCGCAACTGGGAGAAGAGACAGCCCCAAACAGATGCACCGTCATTCTGTATTCCTGGATCTCTCTGGTGAAGTCTCCCTCTGACCACCAGAGAAAACGAAGGAAGTCTCGGTCTTCTTCTGTGACTTTGACCTGGTGAAACATAGCCTGTATGTCGCCCATGAATGCCACAGGTTCCTGCCTGAAACGAGTGAGAACTCCAAGCAGTGAACTGGTGAGATTGGGACCTTGATAAAGTACATTGTTTAATGAGGTTCCTTTAAATGTGGCACCACAATCAAACACCACTCGGAGAGAACCTTTTCGTGGATGGTAAACACTGTGGTGTGGGATGTACCATAATTTTCCACTGCCACAATGCTGCTGTGTTGGTACCTGTTCAGCATAACCCTTTTCAATCACTCCATTCAGAAAGCTGGCATATTCCTTATGCAATATTGGGTTACTCACAAATCTTTTCCTCAATCCAAGTAGCCTTTGCTTTGCCACTGCAAAGTTGTTTGGAAGAAGGACGTCAGGTGTCTTAAGGGGCAACTTCAGGCTGTACCTGTTGTCCTGTAGTGTTGCAGATGTATTCATGATTTCCATACATTTTTGGTCTTCCCTTGACATCTCTTTTTCCTCCGAGGGCTTTTCATTAAAGTCATGATTATACTGACTGCTAAGCATGAGCTCCAATTTTGAAATAGAAATCCTATTCACCACAACAGAAGCTTGCTCCATGTCAACAACGCTGCCATTGCTGCTTCCATGTAAAGGACCATTGATGGCCCATCCCAACACTGTTCTTATAGCGTATGGGCCATTTCCACAACTGTTGACAATTTCCCAAGGTTCCAATATCTTGGGAGCGTTGGTTCCAATCAACATGTCAACATTGGCATTTATGCTGGGGATATGAACTTTTGACAAATGATTCCACCTCTTCACATCTGCAGCTGTAGCAATGTGTTCTTTGGTTACTGGCATTTGCTTCTGTGTGAGGACTTCTGGAAGAGAATAAAAGTTATTTCCCTCAAGACCAGATACCTCCATCCCAAATAAGGAGTAAGCTGGAACGACCTTTTTCTGTCCCATAGTCTTCAAAAGAAAATTAGTTATTTTTCCTGTGATGTTTAATCTGTGCATGAGATCTTCTGAGCAGAATGTGGCTGTGCTTCCAGGATCTAAAAATGCATAGGTCTGTATAATCTCACTTCCCTTTGTGGACTTGACCTGCACTGGAATAATTGAAAGAATGCAGCCATCATTTCCGGCCCCTGTACGTCCACATGACTGAGGGGGTGCTTGTGATTTAGCGGTTTGTCCCAATTCCACATTAGATGTATTTATGTGGAGCGCAGTAGGATGTTGCTTTTCACAAACCTCACAGATCAAGCGTTGTTTACAGTCCCGGCTTATGTGTCCAATACACAAGCATCCAAAGCAAATTCCTTTCTCCTTTAGAAATTGAATTTTGTCTCTGTGCTTCCTTTTTCTGAACTGCTTACATCTGTCCAAAACGTGAGTGTTGTGATCACAACAATGACACACCAAGCTCTCCTGTGGTTTTGAGTTATTTGTCGTTTTAATTCCGACCTCACTCATTGGGAATACTGTAGCGGCAAAACTACTTCCTTTCATTCTGTTCTTTGATTGTGGCTGAAACATGTTGGAAGATTTTATAGCAACTGATTTATGTCCTGAATCCTCGATGTCTCCAAAGATCGGATCAGAAAGGACTCGTACATGCCTCTCAATGAATTTGACCAAGTCAATGAAATGAGCTCTGTTGTTTGAGGCTTCCATGATGTTATGAGCTTTGTTTCTCCATTGTTCCCTTAGTTTGTATGGCAACTTGAAGACAACCATTTTCATATTGGAGGGCATATCCAACTCCTGCATGTACTGAAGTTCTTCCATCACATTAGCACATCCACGCAGAAATAAAGCATAGGCTTGTAGTGCTTTAATGTCTTCTGCCTTTGTTATTGTTGGCCAAGCTAGAGCCTTTCCTATGTAAGCAGCAGCGATCTTGTACTCATTCCCAAAATGTTCTTGCAAAAGACCCTTTGCCACAATGTAGCCACGTTCTGGAGCCATATGCTGGCAGCTACGAACCAGTTCCTGTGGCTGTCCTTTTGTGAACTGTTCTAAATAGTACAAGCAGTCGGCTTTGTTTTCCACTCCTTGTTCAAATGCTTTAATGAAAGCCTTGTACTGAAACAGGTCTCCATCAAAGATAGGAATGTCTCTTGCTGGTAGAGACAGTAAACGTTGCTGATGAACCAGTGCAGCCGTTATTTCATTTTGCTTTTGCATTATCGTGAATAAACCTTCAGGTGGAATTCGATTGATATGCTGATGGTGATTTTCCTGTTGACTTTCCCATGCAGTTGATTCACCAGTTATCAACCCATGTGATGTTCCCAGATAATGTTGCTTTTGTACATACGCATCTTCCTTAAATGCAAACTGCCTTTCAGCTTGCTTTGGTCCCATGTCCACCTTTGTTGGTTTGCTGGAGGATATTTTCCATGATGTGGAATCATACTCCTTTGCCAGGGGGTTAAGTATGTTTAACGATGCCAGTTTCCTTTTTTCCTTTTCCAGGTATGAGTTCATTCCATTTGTTGGTGCAAGCGAGGAACGTCGTGAATGTGAACCCTGTAAAACTGCTAGCCTAGCAGTAGATACAGCTAGCTCAGTTTCCAAATCAAGCTTTTCCTTTTTCCGCTTTAATTGTAGCTCCTGTTCCTCCAGTGCATGCCTCTCAGTTAAGCCTGCCATGCGAGCAACAATTGCAGCCTTTTCTGCTGCTGCTATAATTTGTGCAGATGAAGTTGTACTTGACTTTGTACTGCTGTCACTTTTGTTTGAACATTTACCAACATTAGAAACACTGTCATCAGGATTGATTTCATCATTATTATCACCAGTACCTTTTGTTTCACAAACCCACACCTTGAACCTTAGCATGTTCAGCACTTAACATCAAATCTTTTATATTTGTTCTTAATTTGCTAGCTTTATTTAGCTTAGCCTTTCTGCCATTTTGCAACCTCTCAAGTTTTTCCGCAAGTGCTTTGGCAGAGAGTTTAACTACCCGCTTAGTGCTTTGCGCATCACTACAGCCGGCCACGCTATCCAGCTTGCCAGCTGCTGGCAGCGCGTAATCTGACGCGCTGTCAGCTGCTGGTATGTCCGCAGAGCGCTCCTCCATATTTGAATGTCTTAAAGTCAAACGGATTGTCACAAATCAACAGTGTTGGGAAAGTTCACTTTCTACATGAACTAGTTCAGTTCAAAGTTCACACATTTTAAAATGAACTAGTTCAGTTCATAGTTCATAATTCAAAATGTTGAACTAAAGTTCATGGTTTCAAAAATGAACTAATTTATAGTTCATAGTTATTTTTTCAATACGTTGCTGCGAGCTATTATTTGTCTCCTGTACGATGTTAATGGGCCATTTCAATATTTACAATATCCTCAGAGGGCCGTACAAGTTATTGACCTCTGCTTAAAAAAACTAAAATCACAGCTCATTCATTTCATTCTGTGCAAAGAAAAAGCAACCTCTTAATCCAGATATCTCACCATGACTCGCGTATGCATGCACGTGCACGGTGTGGCGTGACCACCTAAACAGAAAGATATTATGGACACAAGATGTGTGCAAATGTATTTAGTATTCCTATCCATGTGAACATGATTTAAGTGGGGGGGACCTAACCTCCTATAGGGGGGTCCGGGGGGCATGCTCCCCTGGCAAGATGTGTTGCACTATGAGAGCAACATTAGGAGATCTATGGACACATCTCTCAACACCCAAACACAACTGTAAGCAGATTTTCTTTTAATTTATGGATATTTGACAAATCACTACCCTTTGCAAACTGTATTCTTCTTTATTAATAACTGTCTTATAGTATTTTATACCTGTTTACTTTATTCTCTTAGTTTTTTTTATAACTATAATGATCATATAAAGATGTGCCTTTACCTCACTGGTTGTAGACAAAGCTTCTTATATTCGTTAGCATAGCTAGCTAACCAGATGCTAATGATAACAACACAGTTATTGACTGTCTGATCAGTATGACAGATGAGCAGATCCCCACTGGGCTTTCAACTAAAGACACAGACACACAGAAACTGCGGCATGTGTATGGACTTATCGGTACTGCAATTTCTGAAGTGCTGGAGTGGCGTTCTGGTGCTCTCCGTCAGAACTGCACCCCTGTCAGTCGAGACATATACCACGTGATGACACGTTAGGCTCGTGTTGTGTTCAAGGACCCTGACCTTGGCCAGGAAAAACAGGTACTCGCTTGTTTAATTTTTTTGCGGTCTAGATTTCTTTAATTTTTTTATTTTTTGCGTGTGTTTATAAATTACCTCGAGGGCCGTACCAAATTGTCTCGCGGGCCGTATACGGCCCGCAGGCCGGAGGTTCCCCACCCCTGCCGTAGAGTCTCACTCTGAGCGAGTGCTGCTGCAGCTGCTCTCGGCTTCGTCCATACTAATGAATTCATTCATTCATTCAATGCTCGCCGGTTCCGCGGTTCCACATTGTTTGTTGTGAGGAGTCTGATATATTTAGTATATTTATATTTTAGTGCGACAGCCAGGGGTGACAGGCGCGTACGCGTCACAGGCAGCTTGCTGTTGCCAGATTGGGTGGTTTTCCGCATTATTTTGAAGCCTGTTTACGGTGTGTTTTAACTGGGTTTTCGGCTGAAAGGCATATGAAATCTGGCACACTTTTGAACGCCGTTATAATACAGTGCTGAGAATGAACGCACGTTTGAACGCCGTTATACAGCGCTGAGAATGAACGCGTTCTCAATTACGTTCATCTAGCGGAAATACAGTACGTTCAGTTCACGTTCGCCCAAAATATGAACGCGTTCATGAACGATCGTTCATTGAACGCGTTCAGGTACATCACTGCAAATCAATCAGTACAATACAAGCGCTTATTGTTCATCCATTTCACAACCAATGCATTGGAATTACGCCCCTTATGTGTGCACACAACTTAATTCCTATGGCCATTTAAACCGGTTGTAGCGCGCTACACAAACCTCCTTAGATGAATTTACGTCCTCCTCTCGGCGTCAGGTGGCTGCTACCAGCTGAGCAGCCGGTGTGTTGTTTTCCTCCTCTCGGCGTCCGGTAGAAGGTGAGCAGCCGCTCTCAGCGTTCGATAAACGCAACGAAAAAAATGTCCTCTTGTGTTACTCCAAAAAAAGGCAAGTCTTTGACTATTTGTAGAGGCTAAGCCAACGCTTTAAGCCTCTGAGGATCCGCTTGGTGGGTGTAATTGACGCACACAAGTTTGCTGCCGAATAAAGGTCAGAAACAAAGTTTCCAGTTTGAAACAGTCCATTTATTTCCATTTTACTGGTTTCCATTTACTTGCTTCTTTTCATATTCACCACACGATATTACCGTTTACACCATACCGTTGCTTTGCTTGTAATCCCGTGTTTGTGTGTGTGTTCTCCGTGTGTGCTCTCCGTGTGTGGTCAAAAACTGTATGGCCTTCCGGCAGAACCTCTCACCAACACACATAGGTTCCTACCTTTATACCAACAATTAATTGGCTCCTACACCCATATTACACGATATTACACCATTATTGCACCAGCATTACACCCATATTACACCCTTAATACACCCTTAATACACCCATATTACACCATTATTACACCTATTACACCCATATTACACAATTATTACACCGATATTACACCTATTACACCCATATTACACCATTATTACACAATTATTACACCAATATTACACCTATTACACCCATATTACACAATTATTACACCGATATTACACCTATTACACCCATATTACACAATTATTACACCGATATTACACCTATTACACCCATATTACACAATTATTACACCCATATTACACCATTATTACACCTATTACACCCATATTACACAAGTATTACACCCATATTACACAATTATTACACCTATATAATACTGTTAATACGTATTAATGTAAGTCACTTTGGATAAAAGCGTCTAACAAATTACATGTAATGTAATACACCGACATTACACATCAATGCATACCTATTGCACCCATTTTAAACCATTATTACAGCCATATAATACCCATGTTACACTGTTATTTCACCTATATTACACTGTTCTAAGACCCATATTACACTGTTATTGCACCCATATTATCCATCAATACACCCATATTACACCATTATTGCACCAGCATTACATCCTTATTGCACCCTTAATACAACCATATCATACCCTTATTATTATTACACCCATATTACACAATCATTACACCCATATTACACAATCATTACACCCATATTACACCATTATTACACCTATATAATACTGTTAATACACCAACATGAATGCATAATACCCATACCACACTGTTATTACATCCATATTATGCATTAGTACACCCATATCACACTGTTATTACATCCTGTTACAGCCGCTGCTACCTTGTGCCTTTAACGTTGTGTGTATGCAAATGAGCTGTGCCTTCCTATGCTGTCAGTGGCCGCCCCGACCTCACAACATTCGCGGGGATTGGACAGACGTCACTCAAGCCCTGCCCGCTTCTGCCACGTCATCCGGGGGAGGAGGATAAAGGCTGGGCACGAACATCCGTCTGGAGGCCCTGTATTTTGTGACAGATGCCTCAACCCTCTACTTGTGACAAAGCCTTCATCCTGTGATTCTGTTAGACTGCGTAGCAGTGTATTTTCTGTGCCTCGTTAGACTGCTTAGCAGTATAGTCTGTAGGGTTCTGTGTGATCTCACTGGTTAGCAGTGTGTCTTGGTATTCTGTGTTTAGAGTAGGGTTGGTGTGTGTGTGTTGCGTAGATCCAGGTTGCTTAGCTCCTGTAGACCCGCATTTAGATTAGTGACATTGTGAAACAGCTTAGACCCAGGTTAGCTTAGCGCCTGTAGATCAGCATTTGTGTATATTGCTTAGACCCCGGTGATTAGCACCGGTTGACCAGCAACAGCTGTGTTTCCACACAGTCTCCTTTTGTTTAGTGTTTTGTTCCACTTTAGAAGTGAGGTACGTTCTTTCTTTTGTAGCCTACTGTGCAACTCTCTTTTGGAGTCCTGTGTTGTTTGGTCCGTTGTTGGTCCAGGCTGTTCGTGTGTTTATCATTGTTTTGTTCAGTTGCCGTCATAAATAAACCCACCGGTAACCAATACCAATTACAAACTGGTCGTGTCGTTCCCCTTTCTTACCCCTAGCAAAGAGTGAACGTAACACATCCATATTATGCATTAGTACACCCAATTTACACTATTATTACACCCACATTACACTGTTATTGCACCCATATTACACTGTTATTGCGCCCGATTATTACCCATTAATACACCCTTATTACACTATATTACACCATTATTGCACCTATATTACACCAGCATTGCACCAGCATTACACCCATATTACACCCTTAATACACCCATATTACAGCCATATTACACCTATATAATACTGTTAATACACCGACATTACACATTAATCCATACCTATTGCATACATTTTAAACCGTTATTACAACCATATAATACCCAGTGGTGGGATATTTAAACGCGTAACAATTGGTGGCAGTGGTGGGATATTTAAACGCCTGTGAGGAGTCTTAGAGGACAGTGACTAAATGAAAGGTGGACGTGGAAGAGGTCGTCAGGCAAGGGCCACAGCCTTGCCAGACATGGAGGAAGAAAAAAGACGAGGGACAACGGAAGAAGGATCTCCACGTGAGGGAGCTGTGGCAGCTGAAAGTGAAGAAGATGAAGAAGAGCTGGTGGTTCGGCCCAAAGTGTTTACAGCCCATACTGGGGGTGAGGAACTCGCTACAGTAAGCTTCATGGAATAAATTAGAGAGTTTGTGCACAGGTCTAAGCAGACTGAGGCAATACTTTTTGAACAGATGAAACAATTAAGAAGTGACATGGTTTCAAAGTCAAGGCAGGACTCAGAAGTATACTATGACCCTGTTCAACAGCATCCCTATGCAATGCGTGCTGATAATCCAAGGCTACAAGCTGAAACCTCGACACACCTGCTAAAAGGTGAGCCACATGGAAAATTCAAGCCACTTCAAACTAGCAGGCCTGCCTCCTTATCCGATTGGCCTGTCCAGCCTCTGCAGAATATTGATCCACCAATCCGGACAGCAAGGCCCTATGTAAGTGAGCCAAAGATACCTGACTTCAAAGAAGGTGAAGACCCAGAACGTTTTTTTGTTCGGTTTGAACGGATGGCCAGAACATGGGGGTGGCAGCCATTTGAATGGGCCGCCAGAGTAGTAACCTTGTTGACAGGAAGAGCTCTTGAGGCCTATGCTGGAATGGATGAGGAACAGTCAGAGTCATATGAAGCAGTTAAAGCAGCAGTGTTAATGAAGTTTAATGTGACTGAAGAGACTTACAGACAGCGGTTCCGGAGCACCATTTTGCCAGTGGGAGAGACTGTAAGAGAAACCTACAACCGTATTAAGGGGCTTTACAAAAGATGGATGAGACCGAATAGCCGTACTAAGGAGGAGATTGGAGCAGTACCTCCGTGTGCTTCAACCAGACGTCCGCACCTGGGTCAAGGAACACAATCCCTAGACTGGGGAGGAAGCGGCAGATCTGGCAGAACGGTATGCAGCGGCCCACAGGGAACCTTCAAATAAAAGAGTGACTGTTGGGAAGCCAAGGTTTGGGGAGAGCAAACCTCACACTTGGCCAACTGTTGAGAGCGTGGACACTGGGGTTGGTAAGAAACCTGCATATCCAAACTTAAAAACGAACTTTATATGTTACAACTGTCAGCAACCTGGTCACAAGGCTTCATTGTGTCCAAGTCGGTTGAGATGTGTTCAGTACCTCGTGCAGAAAGTGTTGACCATGCTAATGTTACTGATAGTGGAATTGTTCCACATAGACACGTAGTAGATGTCACTGTAAATGGTCAAACAGTGAAAGCCCTAGCTGACAATCAATCAATCAATCAATCAATCAATCAATCAATCAATCAATCAATCAATCAATCAATCAATCAATCAATCAATCAATGTTTATTTATATAGCCCAATATCACAAATGTTACATTTGTCTCAGTGGTCTTCACAGTGTGTACAGAATATCAGTATGACAATACGACACCCTCTGTCCTTAGACCCTCACATCGTACAAGGAAAAACTTCCGAAGAAAACCCACAGTTTAAAGGGAACATGGGAGAAACCTCAGGGAGAGCAACAGAGGAGGGATCCCTCTCCCAGGACGGACAGACGTGCAATAGATGCCGTGTGTAAATTGAAAAGATAATAATGACACTGGTAGTTCACAAACCTTGGTGAAGTCCAGCTTACTTAGCAATGCAATAGCTGATTTTGATGGCAGGATAAATATCACATGTGTTCATGGTTGTAAAAAAGATTAACCAACTGCAGATGTTATCATTGAGGTTGAAGGGCAATCCTTTATGCTAACTGTTGGTGTGCTAGAGCACCTAGCTTATGACGTGATCCTTGGAGATGATTTGCCAATCTTGGACCACTTGGTACAGCAAAACTCACTAGCGTACTCCTATGTAGCTACGCGCTCTATGACTAAGGGGTTAGAACCTTTACCAGATGCAGATGATAGTTTGTGTGAAGGGGGTGATAAGCTTAGGAAAACAAGGCGACAGCGCCGTCAAGAGAAAAACAGAAATCACGATAAGGCTAAATGCCCTGAGCTTACTCTCCCTGTAACTCCCCTCATAGAGCCTCAATGGCAAATCCCAGATAACTTCCGAGAGAGTCAGGAGAATGACCCATCTCTAAAACCTCTCTTTTCAAAAGCATGCAAAGTAGATGGGGAGGAAGATGCAAACGCAGGGGGGCTGAAAAATCTAATTGGGGATCCCTTCATCATAAAAGACAACCTTTTGTATTTGGCAGACATAGAGAAACCTAGGCTAGTCATTCCTAAAGAGTTTCGCCAAGTCATCCTGCATGTGGGTCATACTGTGCCATGGGCTGGGCATCTGGGGCAGGCAAAAACGTATGACCGCATTGCTCAGCGTTTCTATTGGCCAGGATTATACAGAGAGGTAATTGATTACTGTAAAACATGCCATGAGTGTCAGGTAGTGGCTCCTACGAAACTTTCAAACAGAGCCCCTCTACAACCATTACCAATAATGAGTATACCTTATGAAAGAATAGCCATGGATATAATTGGTCCTCTGCCAAAAAGTAGCAAGGGTCACAGGTTTGCCCTGGTTATTTGTGACTACGCAACCAGATATCCAGATGTCTATCCGTTGCGTTCCATTCAGGTCAAACATATAGTGCGGTGTTTAGTAGAGCTATTCTCTAAAGTGGGCATCCCTAAAGAGATCTTAACAGATCAAGGTACCAACTTTATGTCCCATCTGATGAAGTCACTGTACTCGCAACTTGGGGTTAAAGGGATCAGAACAACTCCATACCACCCTGAAACTGATGGTCTGGTAGAACGTTTTAATGGTACACTGAAACAAATGTTGAGAAAATGTATTGATGATACTGGCAAAGATTGGGATAAATGGTTGCCATTCCTTTTGTTTGCATACAGAGAAGTGCCACAGGCTTCAACTGGTTTCTCCCCTTTTGAGTTGTTATATGGCAGACAGGTCAGAGGCCCTTTGGACGTGCTGAAGGAGAACTGGGTGGCTGGTGAAGCAGTGGCAACAACAACCAACAGCATCATCTCTTACATTCTGCAGATGAGAGACAAACTGGACAGTTACAGAGAAACGGTCAAAGAACACATGCATGAAGCTCAACATAAGCAGAAGGTGTGGTACGACAAACGTGCTCGAGAAAGAGAGCTGAAAGCTGGCCAGAAAGTCTTGATACTGCTCCCTACAGGGCCAAGTAAGTTACTAGCCAAGTGGCAAGGCCCTTATACAGTAACCCGAAAGGCAGGCCCTGTGACCTATGAAATTCTCTGTCCTGATAAAAGAAAGTGCAAACAGTTGTTGCATGTAAACCTTTTAAAAGAATATCATGACAAGAAAAACCAGAAGGCAGGTAGAGAACATGTTCTGATGATCCAAGATGTCCAGCTGGAAGAAGAGGATACGTTGGAAACAGAGGAGGCTGACATGGTGCCGCACAGAGAGAAGTGTAAACCCCAGGCCCCTCCGGAGCATCTGAGTTTGGATCAGGGGCAGCAACTGGGTGAGCTTAAACAATCTTTCCCAGCATTGTTCTCAGAAAAACCTGGACACACTAATGTGATAAAGCATAACATTATATTGAAGGACACTAAACCTGTTCGCCTGAGGCCTTACAGGATTCCTGAAAGAATGATGGAACCACTGAGGAAGGAGGTGGAGTTGATGTTGGACATGGGAGTCATTGAACCATCTAGAAGTGAGTGGTCAAACCCTATAGTGCTTGTTCCTAAGAAAAACACCACTGAACCTCGATTCTGCTCGGACATGAGGAAGCTGAACAGCATTTCCTGTTTTGATTCATACCCAATGCCGCGTATTGACGAGCTACTGGAGAAGTTGGGGAAAGCTAAGTACATCACAGCTTTAGACCTCTGTAAAGGTTACTGGCAGGTGCCTCTTGAGCCAGCCTGCAAAGAGTATACAGCTTTTCAGATTCCAGGAATGGGTTTGTTTCATTACACTGTACTACCCTTTGGTCTTCATGGAGCGCCTGCAACCTTTCAAAGATTAATGGACTTTGTTCTTAATGATTGTACCAGGTTTGCAGCAGCCTACCTAGATGATGTGGTAATCTACAGTGAATCCTGGGCAGAACATCTGCAGCATCTTAAAGCTGTGTTGGGCAAGATACAGGGAGCCGGGCTGACCCTGAATGCCAACAAGTGTTCCTGGGCTCAAGAGGAGGTGAAATACCTTGGATACCTGGTTGGACGTGGGCAAGTACGACCACAATTGGAGAAGGTAAAGGCCATACAGGTAATACCCAGACCCCAGACAAAGAAGCAAGTGAGGTCCTTTTTAGGCCTGGTGGGGTGGTACAGAAGGTTTATTCCCCACTTTGCTACATTAGCTGCCCCACTTACTGATCTAACAAAAAAATCTCCCACTAAAGTGGTGTGGAATGATGAGTGTGAAAATGCCTTCCAGGCATTAAAGAGGCAGATCTGTCAAGCTCCTGTGTTGCAGAGCCCGGACTTCACAAAACAATTTCTTGTACAAGTTGATGCCTCTGGTGTTGGACTAGGAGCAGTGCTAGCCCAAGGAGAGCCTGGCGAAGAGAAGCCTATACTGTTCCTGAGTAAGAAACTGTTTGACCGGGAAAAAAAGTACTCTACGGTGGAAAGAGAGGGACTGGCTATAAAGTGGGCTATAGATTCATTGAGGTATTACCTTCTTGGAAGAGCGTTTGTGTTGCAGACAGACCACAGACCTTTGAAGTGGATGCAATCTGAGCAGCATCAGAATGCAAGGATTCTACGTTGGTGCCTAGCCCTCCAGCCATACCAGTTCACCATACAGTATTGTCCCGGTAAGAACAATCTTATAGCTGACTATCTTTCTCGTTTGCCTGACCTGTGCAAGTTGCGAACCGATCCATTGAGTGCTGAAGGTCGCAGACCGATGAAGCCATTAGAACCACATCATCTGCAAAAAGCAGTGGTGCAATCCTTAGTCCACCGAACTGCAGACCCCCTCCCCCACGACTACGCCTCAAAATCCGATCCATGTAACAATGCAACAGTGTGCTTGAATTATATTTTTTAATCAAATCTTGATAAAAAAGTGTAATTACCGATAACTCAACAGCAATATATAATAGTTACATCACTCTTTACTTTTATTACGCAGCACCACTCTGTCAAAGATGCCTTTAAAAGACAGATATCCAACAACCAGAGCGTTACTTGGATTATAACTGGATTGTAATCACTGAATTGTAATCCTTTACACTAATTATTTCTAAAAAGTAAAACAATTACTGTGACAAGTTAGTGACTCTGAGGTATGAAGTAAAGCCTTACTGCCCAACACTGCACATGAATACACTCTGTTATTCTGCTTTTAGAATCAATGTATTGTTGGTTTTACTCTTTTCATGGGATTTGTTGACCATAACAAACGAAAAATGTAATGAAAGCAGATTATCCTTAAATGCTTGCACAGAGAAAATAAGTGTGTAATCCATGATCCACGCCTCTTGTTGTGAAAGTGGTCAAATGTTCCAGTTTGATTTGAATTCATCAGTCAGTTGCTCTCTCTCTGTCTTTTTCTCTCTTTTTTTATCACCGTGCTGCCTTGTCATGACCTTTGCAGATTGACACTCAGCAGTCCCAGATGACCACAGGACTGCGAGACAATCCCAGTGGGTTAATAATTACTCCCAGGCCACAGTGAGGGAAGCTTGACCCCAAACACGGCACAGCAAGGCATGGGCAGCCCGCCGCACCGCTGATAGATGATCGACAGCTACCGTGGCGTCTCTCAGTTGTGTGTTTTGAAAAGCAGAGTAGGCAACATACCTTCAAAGTGTTCCCAGATTTGCACAATTGTCAGAGTACAAAGATGTTGGGAATGAGTGGGAATGTCTGAATATAGGTTAATAAGCGACGGCACAATGGAAAGGAATTTAGGGCGATAATACCTTCAAAGTGTTTCCAGTTTCGCACAATTATACACAAGACATTGGGAATGTGTTGGAGGCACATTAGTAAGGAATCTAAAGATACTTTTATTGCTTTGCATCATCACAATTTTCAGGAGTTTGGTGCTAAAATTGTCCTGAAGTACAAATCAAACACTGTGAAGATCTGACATATTAGTGTTAATATTAAACTGGTTAAGTGGAATGAAAAAAGTGAAATCTTTCCTTTGCTGTTGTGTATGTGCATGTGTGTTTTACGGAGAGAATACTGCATGGAGATATCAGAGCTGCATGGAGATAAAAGTACAACAGAGAGAAAGTCCAGCAGAGAGAAAATGACAGAGCGACGCAGAAGCAGTGAGGCAGAGGCCGTGGCTTTTCTCAGAGATGAACATTAATAATACGAGGAGCCACAATAGAAGCCCTGAGATCAGAGAGATCACCTCCATTGTCCCGCCATCTCCTACTGACGCCGACCGCTCTGCTGAAGGAAGAATAACAAGAATAGAGGAGCATAACCTGGCCGCTCTCCATGCCCCCCTTTTAAAATAATGGCCTGCGGTCCTCTGTGGTCTATGCCTTTTAAGAGTGTTGTTTAAGACGTGATGTGCAGGGCTGCAGAGGTAAAGGCCTCTTTTAAGCTCAAAGTCACCACTGACTCTGATCTCTGTCTGCAGACTTTGAGACATATTGCTAATTCACCACGGCACTATAAGAAAGTATTACTATTAGGGCTGTCAAGTTAATGCGTTAATAACGCGTTAACGTAGTTTCAGGGCGCATCGAGTTTAAAATACCATCTACAAGCTGATGCTGACAGCCCCGCTCCTGCCGCCCGCTTGCGGCAGACCACACTTCCACGCTCACCGGCAGGCACCGACTGGCCATCGGGAGGACCGGGAGGGTGTGTGTACCGGGAGGGTGTGTGTATGTATGGCTCGAGAGAGAGAGAGAACGCGCACACCTTACTTGTATTGTTGTTGTTAGCATCTGGTGCTAGCTAGCTGAGCTAACGGATACAAGGAGCTGTTTCAATGAAAACAGAGGAGCGACATTTCGCCGACAACTGCGCCGAGCACTTGACTTTATGCAGGAAGCCAGACAGTGGGACATTGTACGAAAAGTCAGCACACTCAGCACGGATAGTGCGCGCAACATGATTGCAGCGTCCAGGCAGCTCCCGTTCGAGCATATGCCTTGAGTTGCACATAGCTCCAACGATCCATCACAGTGTCTCTCCACACACACACACACACACACACACACACACACACACACACACACACACACACACACACACACACACACACACACACACACACACACACACACACACACACACACACACACACACACACACACACACACACACACACACACACACACACACAAACAAACACGCACGCACGCACGCACGCACACACACACACACACACACTTTGTATTGTATTATTGTATTTATGAGAGAGGTTCCAGGTTGAATTGAGGCGGATATTTGTAATGTTCAGAGGTTGTTGTGTAATATTCATGAGGATATTTGTCATTGATCAAATGATAATAAACAAACATTTGCATAAAGCATATTTGTCCACTCATATGTTGATAAGAGTATTACAAACTTGAAAAATATCCCTCTAAGGAATGTACAATGAATGTTGTACTTTTTACAGTATTACGGCTTCTACAGATGACGTTTTTTTATGGATTTTTTGTCAAAGCACTTAAGATATTCATTGCTATCGGGTTGTTAAGAGCATTCCATGGAATATAACAACAAGTGTATCTCGAGCCGGTTTCTGAAACTTACCTACCCCACCTTTAAGCTGCTGTATAGCTCAAAGCAGCTAGTCCATATCTAGAATTGTATGAGATGTGGGTTAAAATCCCCAGCCTGGTAGAACATTTTGGGCTGTATATTAAAAAAATATATATTTAAAAAATAAACAGTTTCTTAAAGAATATTCAATAAAATTAAGCAAATGCAATAAAGTTACTTGCAGCATAACGGTTGAAACTGTGACCGTCAGGCCAATGGATGCATGCTTCTTCTGCATGTGGATGAGGCGCTGGGGCCAGACCCAGCTAGGTGGCGAGATGCAGCCTCAGCACTTTTCTTTCTTCTGTATTTTGTAAACATGTTTTTTGTATGTATTTTTCCTCAAGGTTTTCCTTTCCATTTCCTGTATTTGACAGAAGCATCATTTTTGTTTACGCAGCTGTAACGATGTGTTGTGCATGAATGTTGCACCAAGTAAAACAACAGTATATTTGTGTTCCTGCACATATTTTTGTAGACTTGAACAATCTTTATATGCAGAATTCTCTACATACAGAACACCATAACAAATGTGTGTGCTTTAGATTGAGCACCAGTGTGTAGTTGGTTGGACAAAGAGTATTTTACTATAAATGAAGTGTGTGCCATTTGGTGCAAAAGTTTGGTTTTGGTAAGTATTTATGTAGTTCCGAGTGCAGTGCTTCATTTTGCAGTATATGAGGTGTTTTGCACTTTGTGTGTGTGGTTTTGTGAATTGTGTCTTTCAAAAAACGTGTTTTAGGAATTGAAAAAAACTGTAAAACAGAGTATGACTGCCCCCTCCTGAGAGAGTTTATTGCTAACAACCAAGGTGAAAAATATAAATAAACACATGTAGCTCATACTAGTGGCATGCCATTTCACTTGCATGTAAAATGTACACATATGATCAGTGACTTTCTCCCATGGTATTGTTAGTGTTTTAAAATACTGAACCAGACCTAATGGCACCCAGAGCCTTTGAGTCAATCGGGTTCTAGGTTTGTTGCTATAGTATTCTGGATCAATCAGAGGCTGGCTCACTGCTCCAGAGTCCACCTCCACCATCAGGACTCTGTTTACTTAAGCTGACCCTCTAGCTCCTACCGCCATGTGGCTCATGGTCTCCATAATGATCTGTGCAGCTTCATGGATCCACACAGAGGAGGGGGAGGGAACAAAGCTGGGAGGAAAAGTGTCAGGAATGTCACAAACAGGTGTCAAAGCTGGAAAGAAACAGAGAGCCATGGTTCTCTCATTAGCAGAACGTGCATCAATATATTTAAACATGCATGGATTATCAATTTGAGGTGCATTTGTGGGTCGCATTCCTCTCAGGAGGCTGCTGACTCATTATCAAACATTTAGTAATAAAATGTGTCAGCAAACAAAGATCATACAGTTTTGCTGTGTTTCTTGGGTGAAACGGACTTTTAATTATAAAAAAAAGTGTCCACGGAGGATTGCTTCTTTAATTATGGGAAAATAAACAAATGAGGACCAAAGTCCATTCTCCAAGACACAGAGAAGAGGTGAATGTCCGCTGCACATCAGAGAGACGCATCATTCAGCAACAGGAGTCTTCTCTGTTACACTAAAACTGTGTTATTATCATTTGGTGATAGCCTAGGATTTGCCACCGAGGGGAAATGTGTGTATTTTAAAGATGGAATACGGCTTTAAGAGGAATTTCACATGGTAAGTAAAGTTTATTTACTGTCGCGCTTTTGTCTTTTTTTCTGCGTCACGAAACAGGTCCACAATGTTAAAAGTGTATGTTGCCCTCTAAATGCTAAGCTAATAGCCTATTATAGCTGTATGATTTTTGCGAAGGTATAATTATAGCCAAAGAAAATGTCCATATGTGGGTCTGTAACTTAAAAAAGGTGTGTTGGATGTGATCTTTTAGTAGGCTTGTTTCTAACCATGTATTCAGCTTTATTTTACAAGTAAAAACAAGATATTAACGCTCTTGAATGTGTGTAAATATAGATCTAAAATATTCTGTTAAATTAAATTAAACACTTTTATTATAGAATTCTGTTTATTATATGGACCTGGTTTTATTCTTTATTTTCCTGCCTAATAATGAACTTTAGTTTAGTATGGAAGATTGTGTCGCAGTTTGGCGAGGAAAAATGAAACGCATATCAATACAAACATGTTATTAAGTAATACAAGTAATAAAACCATTGAATGGAAAAGCACACTTGCAGTTAACATAATGGCTGTGTAGCACTGAGTAAGAACTATAATGTAACCCCATATTTACGAAACAAGATAAGACAGGGGCTGTTTTGCTGGCTGTCTTGAATTTAAGACACATATATGTAAAATAGTTCCTCAGCACACGTAAACAGCACAGCAATAACAGTTGAGAATGCTTGAAGTCCAAATGGATTTCCTTTCTGGTCTGTTGGATTTATGTAAATTTCTCTTTTCCGCACACTGGCTTCAGATCCCAGCAGCAAGTGACCTTTGCACAAAATGACAGCATGTCTTTTAGGTAAAAGGTAAGATTACATCTGTTATTCTGGGAATCAGGCAAATGAGAAAGCCAACAGTGTATTTCGCCAAACTTTATTTGCATTACACATTATCATTATTTAGTCAAACAAAGCATCCTCCTCCAGGTGGTTAAGGAACTTTACTTGTTATCTGAGCATCATTTGGTTTTATGTAAATGTGAATGGAGGATTTTCTGAATAAGCGTTTTCATTTGAACACCTTTACAAAGCACACAGTGAAATGTAGACTCATTTAACCCAGTATTAGGAGCAGTGGCATATACCATACATAAGCTACTGCCACAGATGGCTTAGTTTTTAAAATGGTGTTATTTTAACTAAAAATACCATTCTTACCAAACACATTCACAACTGTGTATTTTTAATTGCATTCATACACTAAAATACTTTTGTTAGTTTAGGGAGGTGGAGAAGGGGATGGTGTGCCTCTGCAAAGAAGAGTCTTTTGTCCAATCATGCTCTGAAGCCCTTGGTCCCCACACTTTTCCTGCTGGTCTTGGTGATATACGCCCTGGGAGACAAGCTCAGAAACTTTGTGCTTGACATCTTCGTCCCTCAGTACCATTACCCCTATGCAGTGGCTCTCTCCTTCGCCCAGGTAGGCTGCCTGGCTCTATTCTAATGATGATTCACATTTTAATCTGAATCAATCAAACATGCACGCATCTTTGTATTTAATTCATTATTAAAAAGACATCAATGTTACCTAATATGTTTATATATTTAAAACTTGCACGTAAAGTATGTACATTTATGCAAGAAAATGCTGATTTAAAAAAAATCATTATTTTTATCAAAATGATCATAAAACAATTATAAATCAATTATAATGTGTAATTAATTAATAATTCTCTAAAATTGTTAATCATTAAGATTTTTACAACTGTACAATGAAGTGCAAGGTGTTGGCAATGTAACTTTGTCTTTGCTATGAGTGTGTCTGTGTGTGTTTTTTTTAGTTTGGAGGACAGGAGGGCGTGGGATAGTGTTAGTGGTGGGTTATGACAGAAGGTCTTTAGTGCTGATTAACACCCGGCCTAATAGATGTTCAACCAAATGGCTGACCAGAAAGGACAGAGATTTCAATGTTGCCGCATAAAAAGGTTGAAACTGTTGCCAGTGACTGTCAATAAGTCATGTGGGTATTGCCTTTAATTATATATATATATGACAAGGTTTGTAAATCAAACTACAAAAAGGAAGTGGTTTGATTTACTATGTCACATGTGCAAGTGATTTACAAGGACTGAAGTAAAGACCTGCGTGGGGGACAGCTGTAAAGGCTGAATGACACAAGTTAACACTGTTAATAGTGCACAAAGCAGTGATTAAGGTTAAAGGTATTGCGTACTTACTTATGTCAGTGACAGAGTTTTATAGGAATGTTCTATTTTGTGTCCGCACACCTGTGTGTTTATTTTGGTCATAAAACAAGCTATGGTAAATTATGGAAACAAAACAATGTTAATCTAATATGATTGCAATTAATTTTCCAGCATTGTATCAACATAAAAAGCTAAAAAGAGACATAATTTGTTTATGCATTCAACAATGACTTTGTAAATGACTTGTAGCAACTGGTGTAGCTTGTTGTTCACAATCCTAAATCAGAAGCCTCATGTCAGTGTTACTGAAATACTTCCACCCAATATATTTGAGTGTTTAATGTTTTTTTTAATATAAACTTTAACTATTTTTATTCACATTATCTTCCCCAGGTTCTGATCTCTATCTTATTCCTAAATCTCCTCCATGTCCTGGGTCTGGTGCCTCTGAAGCCTTACTCCAGGTCCCTGGGTGAGAGGGTGCTGGTGCCCTCCATCTGCAGCAGCACCCATGCTGTGCTCTCCATGTGGGCCAAAGCAGGCAGCTCCTATGCCAGCCTCTTCCCCCTCATGCTGCCTCTGCTCCCCATGGTAACTATGGGCTTCAGTTTCTCTCAGAAGCTGTCATCTTCTCCGTCTATGGAAATCTCTGTACTTATGTCCATCCTGGGTGGGACTTCTTTCGTCATCACAGGTAAAAATGTTATTCAGAGTTGAAACGATTCCAAATACAAGCACCTTTAATCAGCTTCCTCTTTCTTTCTGCAGCCTCACAGGGACTGCCAAGTGTGGATCTGCTGGAGTACATGTATGCACCTCTGGATGTAATCCTCCACAGTCTGTCTCTGACGTGGCTGGCTAAAGTGTCCGAGGCTGAGCGCCACCACTCCCCCGATGCCCAAGCCTCCATTTTTGACATCTACTACACTCAGCTGGTGAACCAGAGCTGGCTGCTGGGCCTGCTGTGGTTGCTGCACCCACACAGCCCCTGGCAGGTGTTGACTCACAGCGGCTGTAAAAGCCTGCTCTTCCACGGGTATCTGCACGCCATTCTGCTGCTGGGCATGGCGCTCAACTTCCTGGTCGGTATGTCGGCTCTGTGTGTGTCCCCGCTTGCTGCTGCACTGCTACACTCAGCGAGGCAAGTGGTGCAGCCGTTCCTCCAGCTGATGTAGTCCATTGCCTCTTATACTGTATTAATGGGACACACATACATTGTTATGTAATCCACATTAATGGCCTCAGTGTCATTTTACTTCAGGTTTAACGAGATACATCACCACCTTTTTTCCATTCACAGTAGCCCCTGATTTAAAATACAGAAGTATATTGCAACAAGCTAATGATTTACAGTTGGCTCCAACACAATTGACAAGTTTTTTTTCTTTTATTACCCAGTCCTTTGTTGTAGGGTCAAGATTACACCATTTCAAAATGAGGTAAATAAAAGAGTGTTGTTTCTATTAGATAACATATATGTTTTACTAACATGTACTCCATATGCCCTCAACATATGAGGGCATATTTACTGCACTCGATGCTCATTAACTTGGGGGAACTTTTTTTAAATATTTGCCAGGATGAGACAATGCCTGAAGCAACTGAGGCAAAGTGAGCACGTGTAGAGGACAGGAAGCAGTACAAACAAAACACATGAAGTCCAAACAACATTAAAAAAAAAGACCTCCCTGTTCCAGTTAGGTAAAGAAGAACCTTTTGAAAGCAATGAAAAGTCATTATCAGCAGTATAGGTCGCATTCACACCAGCCTTGTATAGTCCAGTTGAATCGAACCCTAGTGCGGTTAGCCGCTTGGTGCGGTTCGTTTGGGTTGGTGTGAACGCAGTCCGAGACCTCTGAAGTGAACTAAACAACCGGACTCTGGTCCACCTACATAGGAAGTGTAGTATTTATGCGTCACAAGAACGCGGATGTCTTCAAATTCTTTAGCGAAAGACTCTTTCACACAGTTTTTGCACCAATACAACATTAAACAAGCATATTTGTTTAATGTAGTATTGGTGCAAAAACTGTGTGGATTCAAATATTATGGCTTTTTAAAAAAAATAGATAATTGGTTGATAAACAACAACACCAAGTTCTTGATAGCGAACACAGACTTTTTGACCGTAATGTATGTGAAATTATTTGTAAAACAGTATTTAAGATGAAAATATGTATTTGCCATGTTTGTCCTTGAATGATTCTGAGAGTTCTTTCAGATGAGAAGGGCCCACGATAAGGAACGTGGACACAGACCGTAGAATATGCTATATTGAGTTTATTTAACAGTGTTAAACATTTTTTAACTCAGATCGTTAGCTGAAATAATTTTTAACCAGAGGTTTGTTTGAAGAAGTTGCCCTTGAATGAATCTGACTGCTAAGGTCAGTCAGATGAAAAGGGATCGTGATAACAAGTCTAGTTTACTCTTTAACTTATTACCAGAAGCTAAATAAGGACTTTGTTGAGACTCCAGAGAGAATCTGTATACATTTAATAAACTCAAATAAGACTTTATTTCCAAAAATATTTATTCTTATTTTTAACAACCAAATGTAAGTGCTTAAAAAAACACCAACATTACACAGAGCAGCATGTATAATAAATCCTGTGTAAACATGAAAACGGTTCATTATAACTTGCTGACACAACATTTTTTTATTATGTATACGACAGTCACAATTATTCTGTAACTAAATACTAGACACATTCCTTTTGACACAGCCTTATGGCATGTTCCAATCATACATGATCGATGGCGGCATGCTATACAAAATGTGTATGCATATTTATAGCATGACTTGCACACCAATATGGACCAAACCAAAATAACAATATTGTATTAGCCTGACCAAAATTGCATTATGCAAATGTTCTTTATATGTCTGTTTTTTATTTATGTATTGTGCACATGTATAATATTTGTGTACATTTTATACCAACTGTAAGCTACAAACAATCCAATCGTTTTTGTTAATGTTTCATAATAAAGGAAATTAACCCAACCCATTTATGATTTCTAAAGTATACAGTTTCACAGTGTACACAATCATTTCAGTGTGAAATACCAAATGTAAACCGAAGTGTGTTGTTTACAATAAAAGCTTTACAGGACATCTTCGACTTCCATGAGTACTTTGCCAACAGATGTGTAATCAATGTGAATAAAGGTTTTAGCTAACAGCTTTAGGGGAAGCCTGGTAAACTGTGAATGCTGATCCTTCTTCCATGTTTAAGTACCTGAGTCTTTCCTTTACGAGGGGTCAGAGTTGGGGGGCAGGTGGATCCCCAGACTCTGCAGCAGGTTGGAGGCCGGCCCGGCGAGCCCGGCCTGGCAGCTGAGGGACTCCAGCAGGTTGGCAACCAGGTTCAGATCCACATCCAGAGGCTGGATCTCCTCCTCCGTCTCTTCCATACCTTCATGTGTTGGGAAACTGTCCGTGGCAGAGGGATGAGGGCCGCCATTGCCCAATCCTGCCTTGTTGTGATTCTGCAGAAAGGACAAAAACAGTAACACATGGAAAGACGTACATAATAGGGATACACAAAAAGGCAACTGTTACAATTACCCAAAAATACGTAACGTAATAACTGTGACGACCCCTGCTTTACTGTTTCCTGTGGTGTGGGTATGGCCCTTTAATGTTCTCTCTGTTTGTGTCAGTACTGATTGAGGACACCTGGCTGCTGGCACCGGAGGATTGAAAGGCCTGAGCCAGAGTTTCGATCTCTCTCTTTGCAGAGGACCTGTTCTGGGAGAGCAGCCACGTCGCTAATTCTTTTGTCTTGCCTTTTTGTTTGGCTTTGGTCACGTTGAGTTTTGAAAATAATAAATAAATAAAATAAACATCTTTCATATATATATTATTGTCCTTTCCACGCATTTGTTATGGCTAAGAGCCAGGCCATGACAGCTGGGGGCTTGTCCACTTCCTTTATCTGTACTACAGCAATGGATAGGTAAGATTTGTGTTAGGAGTTGGTGCGGGTGTGTAAAGTTTGTTTGCGCATGCAGTTCGGCCGGTTTCTTTGTATCGGCTCATTAGACCGGGTGTGGGAAGGACATTTATATTTCAGATCGTTGTTTGAGGACTGATTAAATAAGGCAAGTGTGCCTGGCTGCTAAATCCTAAGAACTGTTACAGGATGTCTTTTTTTTAAATTATGTAACTTTTTATTTTGTATTATTTTGTCACATATTTAACACATGTAACATTAAGCTGTCTGTGGCTTTTTTTCCTGCCGTTACTACGCACATTTCCCCTCCGTGGGACTAATAAAAGGTATTCAGATTCTGAAATACACATTTGTCTCGTCATTATTATAGTTTTCCGTGTTGGATGTAAATAAGTCATGTTACTTTAAAATTGCTATACCTGGAATATGTTACCGACTATACTTTCTGTAAAGGCAATAGTAATTGTTTCCCCAACAATACCCATAACTATTTAGGAGGACACTTTGTGTTGTGTGATCAACAAACATATGGGGAAATGTTTTATATGATTTACCGTCACATTGAAGCTTTGTCCTATATTAGTTCCCATTAGTTCCTGATCCATTTGGTCCATGTATTTTCTGAGACCGTCCAAACTATCTGTCCCGTTCATCTGTGCGTGACCAGACGACCCAACTTCATCTTCTTCATCATCATCGTCATCTTCCTCATCATCATCATCATCATCATCATCATCATCCTCATCATCTAGATCATCTGAATCTAACTCATCTGTGGTTCCTATAAAGATTACAAAGAGTCAGAGAAAGATGTGGCATGTCGCTGCTCATTCTTTTTACTGTTACAGAACTACATACCTAGTAATCTGTCCAGTGCACTGGCCATGGAGTCAGGCTCAAAACTAAAAGGCTGCGTGGAACTGCTCCTGTAATACAAAATAAAAACAATGGAGAACCTTTAATGTAAGACTTTTGGTGGGACATTGAGCTTTGAGATATTTATACCTTGGTTAGATTAGCTGTACTTCAACATGTGTAGGCTGTGTTTTTCTCCAAATTACTATTCAATATTGTCAAAATCAATCAGGTGTTCCAGACAGATTCTTCCTCACCAGGGCAGTTCAGCCCCCTCATGCGACGACATGGCGTTGAGGAAGTTCTTCATCCCCTGACTGACTGCGACCAGGCTGTACCCGGCCTCCTCTTTCTCCTTGTCATCCTCCGCCTCCTTTATCCTCTCCTCTGCCCCCCCGACATGCTGTGTCTGTTTGCTTGAAATGGATTTTTGGCTGCCAACATCAGCTCTGCCGCCACTCCTCTCCTCCAACATGCGCTCTAAATCCTGAGTTGTGATATCCAGCCAGCTGTCACCTGTAGATGACAGGTGACAGCAAACAGAAATAATTATGGGAACTACTTGAAAGGGAGAAATGCTAGAGAATGGAGGATGCATACCAAAAGAACAGAAACTAAAGGCAACTGGCAGGACGCAGAACAATCCCAGGTGGTAGAGACAATATCTATTTTCTTGCAATGTATTACTTTTTATAAGCCTGTCTTTATATTTAGTGAGCAAGGAAAGTTGAAAAAAGGAACATTTCCACAGGCATACCTGACCAATAAGGCTCTACATTTCTATGTTCAGACATTTTGATACTTGACTTCTGCTGTCAGGGCTCAAGTTTAAGATACATTCAAGTTGATGTGCTATTAAAAGAGTGCCCTGTCCCACAATGTAAACAAAAGTGAAAGAGATTAAGCTTGAAAGCACCATGATGACTTTGATCATCCTAAAAATGGAATGGCTTTTTAATTGGCTCTTGCTACACCCTCCCTACTTACAAACAAACAAACAAACAAACAAACAAACAAACAAACAAACTGAAAGGACAATATGACCTTGTTGTGTTAAGATAGATTGTTCACTCACTGTCCTCTGGGGGGAGCTGTGACTCTTGTTTCTTCATCTCCTCCAGGTTTAAAGGACTGCCGGTGTTCAGCAGCTGGAGAACCTCCTCACCCGGGGACAAAGTGCTGAGACAACACACACACACACACAATATGTACACTCAGACAGATATCCTTCAGTGTTGCAGGCAGGCATATCCACACAGTGTTCATAAATATGGATGCAGAGCCACAGTCGTTACCTTGATTTAGACGCGACAGACTGTTTGAAGAAGTTTTCCGCAGATCTAGTCAGTTCTCTGTAATGAGCCGAACCGTCCATCTCTTCCTGCATTTCACAACAATGAAAGTGAACTTCAACAGTTAGAGACATGCGGAGTAGATTGCATATCTGTGCTTTTTTTGCCTAACTTAATACTCCAGGTGTGGTTAAGTTGCTACTCTTTTTCTGCCCTCAACATAAAAACGGTGTGACTTACCCGGAAGAAGCCATTTTTTTTCAGACTCTCCATGAAGCCTTTCCACTGAGGGTTACAGCTGACAGGAGCATCAGGCTCAGATGATGGCAGCCTGCACTTCGAGCATAGGATCTCAAAGCCATGGGCCTGGGAGAAATAATCAGAAATATTAGAAAATAGAACACACAGTCCTTGTTGCATTCTACCAAATGTCTAGTTTTATTTATCCAAAAACAGCTTGGAATAAAGAGGAAACAAATGTCATGGCTCACCAGTTTCATGCCGAGCTCATGTGCTTTGTAAAGGGGGTCAGAGGGAGGAGTCAGGGTGAAGCCGCTCCTCCGGTCGGGGGTGAACTGTTGCTGCTGCAGCTGGGCGTACAGGCAGCGGGTGAATGTCACCTGAAAATACATATTCATACGAGTGAAGTACAAGGTTAAACTTCGGGTGAAAGGTTTTCTAAGGTATTCCACAAAAGCTGAAACATACAGATGAAAAACTCAAACAGTCACTATAGTACACAACATAGAGGCAGTATTTCAACATATTTTTCTTTCTTTTGACTCAAGTGCCACTATCATAAAGTGTGTTTACCGAGGTGAGGACTCTTGTGTGAGGAGGAAAGGTCTTGAAGCTTCGACACGCCTGCAGATCTATTGGATCCCGGAGGTAAAACGCCAACACTGCAGGAGCAATGAGGTCTGGTCGCTGCGCTAACAGCATGGCGATACCTGAAGGTACGAAACAGTGGGCACGATGGAGGCTACCTTCAATCTTCTCTGGGTACCTAAGGGAAGAGTAGAGGTTGGTTTACTTTATAAATTTCGATACATTACCAGTACGTGCCGATATGTTATTTTTAATCCACCTACATACAATATTTATGAGGCCGTTAACAAGCTATTCCAATGCTTCTCCAAATGTTTTATCAAATGTGTAGGAAAAACGTATGCAACACTGATATAATTGAAACATACAGTATACAAAAATCTGAGCTAATATGACCACAGGGAGCTAATGTTGCCAATTTCTTCTATAATGTACCTTATATTATTTTTAGGGCTGTCAAACGATTACAATTTTTAATCAGATTAATCACAGCTTAAAAATTAATTAATCATGATTAATCACCATTCAAACTATGTCCAAAATATGCCATTTATTTATGTATATTGTTGTGGGAATGGAAAGATAAATGAAAGAAGGCGGATATATCCATTTAACATACATTATCTATGTTTACTATAACATATTTCTGCATGTCAAAATGAAAGACAGCCCACACACCTATCAATCATCAAACCGTAGGGTCTTAATTCATTACGTGTTGATTTCTATCAACGGGGGAGTACTTCAGGAAAGTCGAGGGGGGGGGGGCTAGTGGAGTACTTCGTGACCACAGAGTGTGAACGTTGTGATCAGCTGTTTTAGCGCAGTTCTCCAGTGATGGGGGGAGTCTCCCTCCGCAGCCGGTTGGCGTAGTTTTGGCACAATTCCGTTGTACAGACCGACGTTAACAGCAGCCCTGTCTGTGCACACGGAGACCGACTCTGACGTCCGGTGATCTAACCGCCTTCTGGAAAAGCTTCACAAGTACGTCGGTACACAAATGCGCTTTGAGACACAAGTGACGGTACGCATTTCAGAGTACATAACCTGCGTACCAGTTATGTGCACCCCTGTACCAGAGCCATATTATTACTATTATATGGCTCTGCCCTGTACTACAGCACAAGTATTCTCCGTCGGGACTTCCTGCAACAACACTACGCCGTTATCAAAGGTGTTCTATTGAGAAGACGATCACTACGTGACAAAAGTTTTCAAAACCGTGGCTACTGAAATCAATCTTACTAACTGCTGTCTGTGCAATTTACTCCGCGCGAGTTGGCAGACTTTATTTTGCTTACTTTAACATAATTTCTCATGGTGGGGCTAAGCCATTTCTTGGTATGGGTGTAGCCTACCCCAGCCATACCCTGGCGCTGCCACTGGTGGCACGTATGGGGCGGGCCATTCTGCACATGCGTTAAATATTTTAACGCAATTAATTCATCAAATTAATTACCGCCGTTAACGCGATAATTTTGACAGCACTAATTATTTTTGATTATTTTATCATATATGGCTCGTCTCATACAGACATGGATACTAAGAATTAGATGAGAGCATCTTAGTGGAAAGATTTAGGCGAACTGTAAATGACAATGAACTTGCAATACATTTGTGTATTAAAAATCAACTTTTAAGACTCTCACCCCTCTAATCGCTTCCTCAGGGCTGAACAGATCTTGGGGCTTGCCTGACAGACCTCTCGATGTGCGGTGAGCAGCGTTGTAGCTTCTGCCACAGTTGGTACTTTATCTCTGGAGACCCCCACTGGACTGGATTTGGAGGGAGAAGGCAGAATATGCAACCCTCCCCTATAGAGGAACACCTGCAAGAGAGATTAGTATAACAATGAAGGCTTATACCTTTTACTTCTGGCTACTTAATTTAAGTCTCAAAAATCACAGGGGTTGTTCATTTATAATCCTGCTAAACAAAACATATAAGTATCATAATTTTGTGTTTGCTTAAGAGCTTGTTTACTGCTATAATCCAATGTAAACATTACAATTGTATTGCTTTTTGTGCTTAATGTATATAGTATTTGTCACATCATAAATGTATTTCCAACTCGTCTAGTTGACTCACTCTGTTTTCACTGGTGTCTGGATTCAGCCACTTCGGAAGATAATCTGCTGCTTCAATGAGAAGAAACTCTCCATCATTGTCTTCAACTCTTCACAAACAAACGTAAAAAAGACAAGAAAATAACAACATCAATTAATTTAGGTTGAAATACTGTAATATGGCAATCCAAATATTTGGTTATTTTTATTTAAATTTAAAAACAAAGACCACTTTTTAAATCACACCTGGCTGCAAGATCTGGGAAGGCCTCTGTGATTTGCTGCAGGAGATAAACAATAAACCACTCGTCCTCCACATTGTCCCCAAACTGAATGCTACCTCCAATGTGAGCAGGGACACCACCTGTCAATACAAATAACATATATATTAGTCTTTAGTGTAGGTACTTTTATTTGCCTCAGTTCCTTTCTAATGTTGACCAAAACGTTACCTTTCTCAGGATGATACTTGAGGTTGAATGACTGATGCTGCCAGATGTATTGTATCAGAAGTGGGGCAACCTTTGCTAAAATCTCCTCTACTAGCTGTGTGAGATGCTCTTCGGTCTGCTGTAAAGTTGAACCTTGTGGCTGGACCAGAAACAGTTTGTACTGAACCATATCCTCCTGAATCCCTCCTCTCTGAAGGGCTTCCATTGTATTCGTTTTTCGAAGACTGTATCTAGATTTCAATAAAAAGTAAGCATGAAATATTACCAATAATTAACGGCTAAACAACAGCGAAGTTAAACACAATGTATTCCTGTTGATATTCAGTACAATCTCTTGGACATGTATGTCAACCTTACCTTGTTTTTATGTAAGATATATGTAGATGAGGTCCGGATAGATTTCTATGTGGAAAAAGTATTACACTTTTGTCATTTCGACGTACGTTGCTAGCACGCCTTCTGTCACTGTTTAGGTCCCACCGCAAATTATACTCGACTACGACAAATCGTGTGCCACATAATAGTTCCTACCTTACATATGACCAAACGTCGTTGTACTACAGAAACTAAATAAATATACATCAAACAAAATATACAACAACAATAAAACCGATTCCTAACAAATTAATAAAACATGAATAATACATATAATGTAGGTTCTGAAGTTAGTCGACATACCACAATAAACCAACGACAAGCAGTTACATTTCAGGAACGCATTTACGTTGTCGACATGAATGCTGGGAATTGTAGTGAAAGTGCCAATAACCTAACGCCTATTAGTGGTAGTCCGAAATCCATTTCCCATGAGGCAGCGGGCTTACGGAACTGCGTATCCATGACAGCCGTATTATTGTTGTTGGTGGTGCTAACATTAGCAAGACAATCCTTTGAGGTGGCGATAGCTAGCTCCACTAACATTATACTGAAGATGTAAACCTATTATTTTTTAATTGGCCAATTTATTTTAGCAAGTTTTATCTAACTGGAAATGCCTTTTGGGGAATTACACAATGTTGCCCGTGCCTTGTTGGGGTTGTATTCGTCCGCTCATGTAACGTTAGCTAGCTTGTTTTTAGACGTAGCCTCCTCCTATTAGCTGAAGAAACAACGTTAGCATCCTTAGCCACTTCCAGCTTTCCTTCACTAAGGGTGTTTATCTGCCGTCGAGAGGAGATGTCACATCCCCCTCTAAACTGTTCCCAGCGAGGCGAGGACGTGGAGGCGAGGATGAGAGACGAGGGCTTGAGCCTATAAAACGGAGACAAGGGAGGATGATTTCACGATACAACAGAAGACCTGTATCCCACAAACTTGAGATGTGAGTACGGAAAATAAAGAGTTAGAGCTGGATTATGTACTGTAGCAGTTCTCTGTAAACACGTTTTCCCAGCTGTCAGAGGCTGAGTGCTTTTATTACACACTGGAGGAAAGTGAAGGACTATCAGATGACAATGTAAAATAATATTTTTATTGATTCTAGTTTATGAAAGTCCATAATGTTCCACCAAGGTCTGTCGCCTGGTTTGGACAGGATTCTTTTAAGATAACGAGGAGCAAGCTTCCTTGTTGTGTTGATGGTTTGCTTTAAACAGTGTCTGCAAGACATGTTTAGTACGTGTTAGGATGAGGCAGAGGTAAAAACAAAAGCCCACCGAAATGAATGTGAAATATAAACATACATACATACCAGTGTCATTAAAAAATATACAAGTATAGGAAGATGTCGATTTCTTAGAATCCTGTAAAAACCAAACCCCATCCAAGAGACAAGGAAATGTCTAAATGGCATACATGTCTTTTGGGGTTATTATGCAATTGTGAACTATTAACAAAATAATAACTAAAACTATAATGTAAATCTGTATTCTTACATCTTGAGGCAAGACTTAATTTATATTTAAAGGGATAACCCATGCAAAACCTCAACAACATCCTTTATATTATTTGCTCATCTTACTTTGTTTTACTCCTGACTCGACTCAACCACTTGGAAGACAATCAGCCGCTATGTTATAATGGGGACTGTAAGCCCATCACTGACACTAAACACACCGCTGTTGGCCTCTGCAATATGTGATAACAAATGTAATTTTGTATTACAATATTTTGAATAATGGTTTCAATCTGTCATGTTTGCAGTCGTGGGTTGTCTCGCAGCAGCCTGGACCACCACCCACTCCCAGAGGAAGCAGACGATAACCAGACACCTCAGCGATACCTCCATGACCTCCAGGAAGCTGTCTCCGCTCACAACAGGTAACTTCTGGCAACCCGGGCTTGTCTTTGCACAAAATAAACAATGATAACTTCAGGGTAACGCCAAGATGAAACTACTAGCAGCTAGAAAACAAACATACTCTTTATTTTAAACTCATTTTGTAATCTTACACCATCTTCAGTGGACAGCTGATTCTCAAGGCTCTCTCAATGTGAAACAAGACACCCAGAAGCAGTGGATTAATTGATGTCACATTGCCTCCTTAAGATGTGCGGTTAAAAGAATAAATGATGAGTCAGGTTGTTAGAATATTCAATTACTTTGACATTTGCCCTTTAGTTTCCACTTTGAAACCCTGCCTTTGATTATGTCATCAAGTAAGATTCAGGCATCCACATAACATGGACCTGCTTTATATGTTACATAGAGAATCCAGGTGTTTGAATATACTTGTTAAATGAATAGGGTATATGTGGAACAGAAAAGGGTTTGATGTAGAAAGAAGAGGAAGGGTTGGAACTATAAATCAGAAACCCCTAAATGTAACAAACATTACTTCTCAAACTTGACATAAACTTCACAACCTTCTTGTCATGTATACGCAGCTCAGAGACGTCGGCTGCCTCGGGACACTCTGACTGTCCCACCGTCATCTCAGTAGACTCCAACCAGTCGTGGTCTGCCATCCACAGCTCCACAGGCACTGGCATCTCCACAGAGAGGAGCTCTGTTTTCTCCTGGGGCTATGATGTAAGTGTGAGCCTCAGATCCCACTGATGATGACAGCATGAATGTCCCACAGAAAACATGCTCAAGCGTGCACACAGAGCATTGTTTGTTCTTCTAGCCTTGTTTCGTCGTCTATTGCAAAGATACAAAAGCAATCCACATATTTTCAGATTTTGATTCACTGAACCGTGTAGAACCGTTCACTGTATCCTAAGGGCCATGCCTTCATTGTCGGCTACTTCTTTCTATATGCAAAGCTCGTGTAGTGGCTTTTTAACCTTATCCATACATAAGCCACTGAGGGATGGGAACCGGAGAACTAAGTTCGGAAGCGTGTTCCAGATGACAAAACAATGTCCATACGAGTGTATATCTTTCAATCCATCGATCCATTTATTTTGTTGTCCATATATATATATATATATATATATATATATATATATTAACATACCGTCCCAAAACACCTGCACCTGATCACCCAGCGATTACATTTACACACACACACACACACACACACACACACACACACACACACACACACACACACACACACACACACACACACACACACACACACACACACACACACACACACACACACACACACACACACACACACACACACACACACACACACACACACACACACACACACACACACACACACACACACACACACACACACACACACACACAGTGAATACTCCATCTTGTGTAGAAAGTTGGAACTGCATCATTAATGAAACAGATAAAATACAAACAAAGACACATGCATTATGGCTCCAACAGCGCGATTCCACTGGGTATTTGTTTGTTATTATGCAGTGCTTTCTAACCTCTTCTGAGACAGTAGAACAATCCTGCTTGACCACAAAGGCATACACACCTCCCAAAGGGCCACAGGGGCCAACCATTCTAAACCTAGAAGCTTGCTAAGAGATACAAAAACAGAAGGAATGTCGACGTGATGCAAATAACTGATGAACAGACTGAAAGAAGCAGCCGTCAATCATAGAGACGGTGTATGAGAACAGAGGAATAACTAGCTCTGCTGTCTGTCTGTGTGTCCTCCCCTTTCTGTTCTTCTGTCCCATAGGAGTTCGACAAGGCGGCGTCACGGCAGGTGCAGCAGATGTTTGAGGAGATCGACAAAGAGCTGTACGAGGGGAGAGGCAGCGGGGGGGGGATACTCCAGGGGCTGCAGGAGGAATGCCAGCAGTGGGCCACACGGTTCCCACATCTTCGGTATCCTATCCTTGAGCCTTTACTTTGCAGTGGTAGTGTGATCAGAGATGAATGTCGACAGCGGAGACAAAGCGTCATTGTTTTACTGACATACTCATTGTGTGTGTCACTCAGGATCCTGGGGTCTCAGCTGGTGTGTCCCAGCGATGAGGGCTTCCAGTGGTACGCTGTTTCAGGGAAAGGCAGCTCCGCCAGCAGCACATCAGTCGGCAAAGAGAGCGGTGTGAAGTCCCAGGAGAAAGACAAGAGTGGCGCAGAGTAAGTTGTAACTGCACTGGCTCTGAAACCTGTTAGAAACCTCTCCTTGGTGTCAGGATCTACTGTCTGTGCTTCATTACCGAAAACAACGTGTCAGAAATGTTTACGTGACTACCTCTAGTGGCTGTTGCAAGTTGTTAAGATGCATCACTGAGTTTCACTTAAAAAAAAACATTACATAAAGGAGTTTGTGTCACTGTATTTATGTCTCCATTCAGGGTAATGTCTTGTTTGCACGTAGTGTAACGTCTTGTTTGTACTCTCTCTGCTGTTCAGCCTGTTGTCAACTAGGTTAGAGTTGATTTATTATTTATAGCGAACATACAGGACGTGTAGGCTTTTGTCTGTAAGCTTACCCTATTAAGGTGCTTACCTATGTGTTTTCTTGTCTTGGGCTAAAGGTTGAATGTGCAGGGCAGGAGAGCGGCGCTGGTCGCGTCCTCTGCACATCTGGACGAGCCTCCTGGCACCTCCAGATGTCACGATAAGCCCAGAGTGATTGAGGTGGAGGGTCTGATGGAGGAATATCTGGCTTTTGATAGCAGGGACTTGTAAGTGGATCCCTTTTATCCTTCTACACAGTAATATGAATCTGAATCCCAGGTGTTCACATAATACTTTCTACTGCAGAGAGGACGAGTGGGAGAAGGACTTTTCCGAGTCAGCTCGAAGGCAACACACTCTACCCCCTGTCTCTCCTTACCGGTGTCGCCGTCAGGCCGTGCTCGACCTGCTGTTCGATGATGTGTGGCAGGAGCTGGTCGGCTGGATGAAGGAGCTGGTTCAGCGTCACTGGGAATGCTGCACTTCAAGTAGGGCTGAGTTCATATATTTCACATGCGTTAACTTAAACTGTTCTTGCCTACCGTATTTGGAAGTGGTTTTTATTTGTGATTGGCAGATGATGAAATGATTTCCGGGATGTTAAGCCCCGTGCAGCCAGACGCCCAGAATCCCTTCATGCTGCTCTCCATGCTGCCCACGATGCTGCCCAAACTGGGTCAGAGCAGGGTGCCCCCGCTCACAGCTGGCCTGCAGTACCAGGTCAGTGATATACAAGGGGGGGGGGATTAATTTCACTTTCATCACTGTCTGCATTTTCAGGAGGTCAATTCAAATGTATTGAAATGTCATCCATTAGATGCAATGAAACACATTTAATAATGATAACAGGAAATATACATAGGTTTATAAGATGGAACTCACATTGTGTGTTCAAACCAAAGTTTGCATTTTATCTTGAGTTCACTCCTGTAATATATAACATGAAAAGGAAATGATGTTTGTAGTAAAATGTCTTATATAAACCATTTTTCATCTTTTCTACCTGTGAGGTGTTAGCAGGCTTTACGTGTTTCGACTGTCCACAAATGACTCTTTTTCACTCCTGCCTGTTGCGGTCTTCCAATGCTTCCAGTTCATTAACCTGTATCACTGTTTTCTCTCCTTCCCTCTTTACTCTCTGCCCTTCACCTTGCCAATGTGCTTTGTGTACCCTTTGATTATGTTCTCTATGTTTCCCTTTCCTTATGTCACACACCTTTCCTTTTTCTTCCTGTCTTTACGTATCCACTCTTCTACCTTTGTTCCTTCTATATCCACTGTCTTCCTTCGGTCACAACTTTTTCCCTTTTTAAGAGCACAAAGTCAAGGGGCTCAAAGCACATGTCCAGACGAAAATCCAAAAAGCAGAAAAGGCCCTCCGCTGTATGTAACACCCTCACTTCCAGCCAGATTGGTGGCACGTTATTTGTATCTCTAGATGAAATGTGCTTGTTCCTGTTGATTAACCACCGTTTATCTTGATTAACTGCAACATACGGTTTCTATTTTCTTCCACAAGGAGAATGTTGGAATATTTGTTTTGCTAGATATTACTTTTTTTTGTGTTGTGAATGTTATTTGTGGTTGTTAGCAGATATGGGGCCCTCATGAGATCACTGCATGATAAATAACCTTTTCTTTGACAATATGTTGTATTGAACATTACAAAAAAAAACTAACCATGTAGCCACTGGCTTGAAAAAAAATATAATTTGTATTTGACCTGCATTTTCTTCTATATGATGTCCTTACCTCTCTAAATTATTCCTTTACTTTTTCCTTTTACCCCTGTCCTGCCACCCCACCTCCCCCCCACACTGTTTCCACAGACTGGGAGGGTGGCAGTAGCAGCAGCAGCAGCGACCCAGCACAACCTGAATGACCTCATCGTGATCCACAGCATCCCACTGCAGCAGAGGAACCTCAGTGTGCTGGAGAGAAACCAGTATGACCACATTTATTTCTAAAATCAATGACACATTCTTCTCACATTTGTAAATTCATACTACCGTTTAATATTTATTTGGAAATGGAATGTGGCATTTATGTCTTATAATTTTCCATTCACATCGATACACATTATAGAAGGACATAGCCTCACTTGAGCCATGTTTTTGCCCCTGTTCTGAACATCCTGTTTGGAAAGAGTACACAGTGAGTTGGCAGCATGATGTATCTCCTCCCCCCCCCACAGGGAGCCAGAGGAGCGGGCCCCTCACAGACCGGGCTCCAGCGTGGTCCCCTCCAGCAAACCTCGCCTCCGGCGGGCCCTGGAGCAGAGCTCGTCCTCGCTGTCCCGCCCGGCACAGTCTGCCCGGCGCAGAAACCCTCCCCCCCGAACCCTCCTGCCGCTGGTTCCCAGCCTGAGTCAGTCGTGCGCGGCGGGATACATGGATGAGGTCATCCGCGGGACACGACTGTGAGTAGAGGCATCATGGGAACCCCGCCAGCCCCACCCTGACTCCTATCTAGCTTTTCTAGTCTCTTTCTCCTCTACGGTAACTGAAGGGGTGCAGAGGCAGATTACTTTGAAAACAGACTCCCTTTTAACTTGAGCCTTATGGCTCTGTGCAGGAGAATAATGGGATAGGGGGGAGGTAGATGGAAGCAGATAGGCTGACAGAAGTTTTATGTGTGATGCTAACTTCACAGCTGAACTTGTTATGAACCTGAAAGTGTTTTTGTGTTAACTGTGCCACATACTTTTCCTTTCACACAGAATGTCTATGCTTCTGCAAAATTCAGCAACTACCCTAATGTTAACTCAGTGAGCACATTTATTACATTTCCCCCCTACTAGTACACTCAATTGTACAAGTATGAAAGTAGCATCTTCTCATCTAACTTTCTGCAATAAAGTCAATTAGTGAATTTCCAAAATACTAAACTATTCCTTTTTGTATCATGTTTCTGTTTCTGTAGCATCTGTAACTGGGGGAGTTCAACATGTTACTGCACTGTGGCAACATAATTCATTACAGCACTAAAGAACAAACATTATCTATATTTATAAAATCCCATGTGTTCTTTATTTATCAACACTATCACAACAAGTAAAGTTCTAACTTAGCATTCATACTGACACCTAAGCTGTGAATATGAACAACTCCTACGGCCTTTTCACAAAGAAGTACATGTTTGTGTCCTCGACGCAGCGAAGAACAATCTGTCCATTGTTATTGTCTTTAAGTGTGTGTCATTGGTCCACAGACCCACAGCCAGCGACCGCCTGACCTCCCCGCTGCTTACCCCTCTCAGCAGGAACACACTTCTTCCCCCCATCAGCACTGGAGAGCCTGAGTCTTCTCACTCAGGGCAGCAGTCCAAACATGCACAGGTGAGGACAGAAACACCTCCACTCACAAAGAGAAATGTGTTAAATCGCTGAATTGAAACACAGATTAGGTTCTAATACATCGACCAGTTAAACAAGCGTATTGTAGCATCTATCAAAAGCAGTGCACCATATGTGACCAACTTTTTAAAGACTATATTTATCCTTTATTTGACCAGCGTCAGAAAGGCCTAGCCAGCCGCGCCCACAGTGCTATAAATGACGAAGCTGGCAGTTCAATACCGAGAGATCGTCACCACCTGCTGGACGTCTTCTCTCGCCCCAACACCACTCACACTTACAGGGTGAGAGGCTCTTTTTCTAGCAAAACACACGCCCATGCTCTATGATTTAGTTTCCTTCTATAGAGTGACATTTTTTTTATTGTGTCCTATGAAGGAGGGTGTTTAATACATTTATGTTCTGTATTTAGTTGTCAATAGAGGGGTCATTTGTAGTGCTTTGAGTATCAAAGATAGTGCTTTTAAGTTTTAACTCATGTATTTTTTTTTCAGTCGGACACTCCATACCGGCGTTCCTTCACAGTATTGGACAATATCGGGCAGGGGCGGACAGGCAGAGCTTCTGTGGCAACAGGTCAGAAATGTAACTTGAATAGTATATATATATATATATATATATATATATGTATATGAAAATAAGAAAATGCTCCTGGTAAAAACTAATGTGTGAATGTTGTATGCTACAGTGGCTCCCAACCCTTTTTATCTGACTATCCGCGGCGCCACCACAACTAATGTTCATGTTAAAATTGTATTCTAGCTATCAGCTTCAAGTGTTTATCTATAATGCTTTTAGCCTATTGCAACTATGTATGCACTACTTTAAGCTAAATGTGTCAACTGTTATCCATAGCTTAACATTTCAACTATTTACCCATATTTTGAATGTTTATCCCTAGTTTCACTTAAGCAATAGCTCACGACAGGCCGTGGTATATGGTCATTATATCACAGCTAAGGGGCGTGGTTCGGCCCGACGCAAAGCTTTGTTAGTTAGTTAGTTTCGTAACGGACGTAATGTAACGGTTGTAGCTTTTCTCAGACGCGGAGGGATACATGACTTGTGAAAAGTAACTACAATTCTACCCGTGATATACGCTCATTATACCACGGCTAAGAACCAATCAGATTGCTTGATTTGACTTGTCCGTTTAATAATGAATAGTTAGATCTTCCATCAACCTGTTTTGACACTCTTAATGCTCTGCCTGTACTTTAACTGTACATGGCCAATGCCTGTGTAGTAAGAAATATGTATTTTGGATTAAATCAATTGATAACTTATGCATTAAATTATTCATTAATTTCACCAGACTCACTTGGAATCGGCGTGACCGGCGTCAGTTTTGGCATCAGCAGCTCATCTTTCTTGGACTCGTTTTCCCACCACCCCTTGGGGCACTTGCCCATCAAAGACGAAGAGGAGCCAGACCCACAAGCCCCCGTCCCAGGTCGGTAGATTAAAGCAGAGGAACCTTCCAGAGTTCAGTGTCTTTCTTAACTTGAGATGTTTCCCTTCCTCTACCCCGCAGCGCCTCTGATGCCTGTGTCCGTCCCGCCTCGGTCTTACACCAGGGGGGGCGTCTCATCCCGAGCCAGCAGACCCGGTTTGTAGTTCGCCTCCAGACCCTTCAGCCATGGATCTTTACTCAACACTCGGTGACCACTAAACTTTTTTTTTTTTACAGAAGTAGCAGATTTTTTATTTCACATAATGCTGCTTGATTAAGTTTTTGTTAAGAGGCCTATTTTTGTATTTCAGGAATCAGCTTATGTGGCTGCCAAACACACAGTAACATCGTATTGTACAGTATGAGGGGTATGCGTGGATATTTGTATGTATGATCTGAATGTGTATATATTATTTAAATGTGAATGTTGAGTTAATAATCCTCCATGGTGTGTTGCTTTACTGGTAAATGACTATGCAGGGAATAACACATTCACGCAGACAGGGATATAGAGTGCCACAGTGACGCGTCCTAAAACCCGGAAGTAAACTCCTTCCGGTTCCTTCGACAAAAAACAATGCAAACCGTGATCTGTCTCTTCAATGTGTGTCAACCACAGACATAATTTCGAGGTATTTTCCAAAATCCTATGGAGAAATTGCATTGGTTTTTGTCGAAGGAACCGGAAGAGGTCAAATGCTAACTTACTTCCGGGTTTTAGGACGCGTCACTGTGGCACCCTAGAGGATACAAATTAAAAAGCACTTTTCTCTCTCTGATGCAACATCAGAGTTTAGTACTGTATCTTTTATAAGGACACCATTTTCAACCGCCTTGTGCAAAAAAAACAACAACTTGCGTACAGAAACAAGAAATGCCATCTTGACTTTTTCTTGCCTTTCCCTCCATTGAAGCGGTTTCATCATAAATCAGAAGAGGGATTTGGGTGGTTGAACATCTCTGCAGCTCACATGCTTTACCGACTACTAGGGCTGCTCAATTAATCGCATTTTAATCACAATTACGATGTTGGCTTGCAACGATTACAAAAACGACGTAATCGAAATAAAACGATATACTTCAATAAATCGATGTTTTCAAAGTAAATGGATACTGAGGCGTGTGGTGAAGTGGGTTGTGCGTTGGTTTTTGGAATCAGGGGGTCACAGGTTCAAACCCCACTGCAGTCAGCATGTCGTTGTGTCCCTGGGCAAGACACTTCACCCCAAATTGCTCCTATGGGGATTGCCCACAGTATTGAGTATGTAAGTCGCTTTGGATGAAAGCGTCTAACAAGTGACATCTAATGCATAATCGTTTTTTAATAATCGTGATATCAATTATTGACCTAAATAATCGAGATTATGATTTTTGCCATAATCGAGCAGCCCTACCTACTACAATATAATGTAGGAATACAAGAGGCAGGTATAAGGAACTATGTAAATAACTAAAGGATTCAATCATGTCTGTACTGCAGTGTGTCTAAAGTACATTTTCATCACCTGAGCAAAGACACGCTTTGACGGGTATCGTCAGGGTTACTGCACAAAGGTTAGTTTGCCCTTCATTAGTTATTAAAATAATTTATCGGACAGCCATGCAACACGAGTGACAACTTGAAAATCAAAACTTTTCTTGGATGCAGTTTCTTTGATTCTATTTTATACACAAATAAAAAATCTGTAAAAACGATGTATATAAATATGAATTTATTTGTGTTTTATGAAGATTTTGACAATAAAAGACAAACATGACAAGAAATGAAGGTTGCATTTACATTTTGATAAGGGTCACTTTAAATTTGAATTGCAACATAGAAAGGCTAGATAAAGGACAAGACGGGAACCGCTCAACAGCAGCCGATCAGACATGCACTTGGACACTTATTAATATAAAAGGGTGTATTATAGACTGCTGCTTTTTATCGTAATGCTTTCTACAATAATCACAGCTGCCTGCTTTTCACTTTTTTGATTTCTTTCCTTTTTGGGGCCCACTTTTTTTGGAGTATTTTGTTTCAAGGTCAGACAGGAAACTGTTGAAATTCTGCTCTCTGGACTTCTGTTTTTGCTGGAAAGAAATAATGAAAAGATGGTTATTAAAAGAAAGAAAAACAACCCGCAAAAAACTATTTCATACACGCAACCATTACCTGAAGCATCATCACAAGACTGTCATCCTCATCGCCGAGGCCCATCTCTTTCTGCATTTCCTCTGCTTCCTGTCGTTCCTTATTAGCCTGGAAGGTCAATTGCAATAAACTGAGTTTACGTCATAAGTGGAAATGTGGTAGCATCTTCCCGTTTGCAACACTAACTAAACAAATCTAGACATTAATAGAATATGAGCTGTGAGGATTTAGCGGCTCTACCGCCAACACATTTCTCACCCTCTTCCTACGAGCCTTCTTCTTCTTATCACTCTCCTTCGTGAATGCTGGAAACGATTGGACTTCTTCGCTATCGATGGCCGCCTGGATGATGCCGCAGAGCCGGGGCTCATCCTCCTGAGAGCAGCACATGGCCGAGGCTGTGATGACGTCCATGTTTCCCTGGTGCTGCACATACAGCTGGATCACATCCTTCCGCTCCTCATCAGAGCCCTTGTATTTATTCTCAAACTCGAGGATGTCCTGCACTGTAATCTAGGAGATGGAGAGAAACAACACAAAGGTTGCTTCACAAGGCAATACATTTATATTATGTGCAAAGCTGCTAGAAATAAACTAGCAGAAAATATTAGGTGTGCAATATTCCACCATTATCCCTGGGTACAATGGCGTTGTAGGTTTTTAATTTATTGTTCCATGGAAGGTGCAGTGACACATCCCCATCTTCTGTTTATCAACTAAAGTAAAACTCCTGTAATAGACTCACTCCAGATCTCACATCACATGTATAACACAAAGCAATGTGTGTGTCTCATTATTAAGTCACATTAATACCAATAAAGAAAACACCTGCTGTGATGCCGTACCTTGGGGAAGAGCAGTCTCCAGTAATCTTCCCAGCAGCGGTCTTGACTCAGGGCGTCAGACTCTTCATCGACCACCCCCTGCTCATCGTAAACAGCTCTCTGCTCCGTATCACTCAGCACGGCGTACAGCTTCCCCAACACCTGCAGTCAGATGAGCCTTGATCATACACACAACACCGTACTATTACCATAACCCTATAGATTTTACAAGTAATATAAAATAGGATGGGGAGGTTGAAGTGAACTATTGATATTATCAGCTTTAAAAAGCCATATCTATATAAGGTTTAGTATATATGACAATACAACAAGGCAAAGTTAAAGGGAACCTATTATGCAACATGCACTTTTATACTTAAACAAGATTAGCTCACTTTTTGTCCTGATCCTATAAAAACCTGTCTGAAAATGAGCTGATTAGATTTTTGGCTTTATGATGTCATAACGATTTTTTGGCTTGTGTAACCATTAGCCAATCACCAACCAAGGTACGTTCCTAATCATTGGTTGGGTATCAACTACTGTGTATCTTTTTTTCTATCCAAGTGACTTTAATTTTATAATTTGTATTCTTGCTTAATTATTTATACCATTTGTTGACAGTGTTATTAAAAATGTATTTAATGAGACAGGCAATTCTAACTGGATTTTTTTTTCATGCATAGCCTACATCTTTTAAACTGCGTTTTGAAAAAGTTATACCACACTTTACAGCATAATATAGCATGATTGTGATGTAAAATTACATTTAGTATTTGATCCAATTCGCTATCCAGTAATGTAACTATTGTTGAAATCAGATTTAGGACCATTGTGGTGTTTTTACCGAAGAGTATACAGCTGGAAAACCGGAAGGTCCTTCATAATATACAGGCATACATGACTAGTCTATTTTGCACCTAGCTACAAGTAAACCAAAGCTCTTACAAAAACGCACTTAATCAATGTATCAGTCGGAATACGATCTCCAAAACCTCCATGCTTCTCTACAAATAGCACAAACGCATGACTAAGTCTATATATTATAATCGGCATCAAGCTAGTTATTGTACATAAAGGGAGTTAGTAATTGAAGCTAAAGTAAGTTAAATTAGCTGTTAGCTCGCTAGTGACGCTAACATGTGTTCATAGTGTCTGACAGCCAACACCCAGGAGAGTTAACCTGAAATTTCTCCGTGGCCAGCGGGTCTTCAGGAGCCCGATCCGGGTGGACTTTCAGCGACACTTTGTAGTAGCTCCTGCGAATCTCCTTCTCGCTTGCCTCCTTGTTGATGCCCAGCACCTCGTACAGGTTGGAGGACTTGAACAGCTCTTCGCACCGCTCGAGCAAACCCATCCTGACAGCTTGGTCTGAGAACGTTAATCCGGTAAAGTATATACTAGTCTAAAGGGTCTCTACGATGTTTTACAGTTTATTTCTATGTTAAACGAGTCGTATTTTCTTCTGCCTTCCCTTTGTTTGCATATCAATTTGGCGCGCTGACCTGTCACATTCAGCCGTACGCGCAGCGACGTGCTTACGTAACGACCACAGACGGCCTCTCATTGGTTCCCATGATCAGACTCGTCAGACTATGTAATGAGGATTCATTATCACAGATTTTCCTTCAAATATGAAAGAAAAACGAATTATTACTTTACAACAGATAAAGGTAGGCTTCTGAATTTTTTTTATTTACCTTCGTGAAGATAGTATTTATTTGTATAAATATATAGACATACAAATTAATATGATCTGCCATTTATCAGGTGTCAACAAGTTTAACAAAACCTGACATGAATACAAGCCTCTAGAGTAGACACTACAACATCAATATTGATTATTAATTAATTTGAATTAAATTAAATATATATTTACACTATCATGACTATTTACTGACATTATGTACTTGAAGTATCAATAATTCTAAATTATTGTGATTATTAAAGCGTGTGAATGTCCGAGGTAATATCTGATCTGTCTCATTCAGCCTTTATGTTGCTACTTGGTAAACATAAACAAGTTATTACTTGAAAGATATTTCTTTAAGAAAGATAATAACCTGGCAAGGCAGGCTACTACTAGGGTTACCATGATGGAAACCTTTTTTTTTTTTAATTAAATGGCATATATTGGTAAGGCACTAAGTTTCCCAGATATATTACAGTAAGAGTGTAAGCTTTTAGAAATCAATTTGGTAAAATAATCAAATTTTATAAATGAATTATACATTTATAATAAGTCTTATTTGCATACATGCAGCACTCAGTCAAGGACATACAGATACTGTAGTATTTATTGGTGCGTTTGAAGCAGCACAAGAATACATCAAAGACAATGTGGCAAGTCACTAAGTATTTTTCACTGCTTCATGCGAAAGCAGAACACAAGATACACACTGACTTTGAACTAAGCATCTGTAGATTGCACCCATCTGTGTTTATAAGCCTGTACAATATGCAGCACTGAAGATATATGCTGCAAACCCCGTCTCAGATGTTATCCAATTACTGCCCCATCTGTTTCTGTTGCATATTTGGCACAGTCTCTGTTGTTGTTTTTGTATTGACTTTCTGTCATCAAAACTCATTTGTCCTTTGTACTACGACACAAAATAAGCACTTGGACAACTGGCACATCATAATCATGATAAACAATGAAAAACAAAATGACAAGAGCCCAAGAGTTGTATTGTAAATGTTATGAACTTTTGCTGGTGTGCAGATCCTTCTCATATGTTTCCATCCACTTGCATTGATAGTGCAAGTGGAGTTTGAATAAAACCATTTCTCCTCCAGGGGGAATGTTTCCTTGTTATGGCTACAGTCTCTCCACAACAGTCCCATGGCTTTGTTCTCATGGTCAGTCTTTGCAGCATGTCCATGGCCGATGCATTTTCCCCTAAAGTGGGACAGTCTTAAGATCTCCTGCAGGGGGCGGCAGCTCAGCACTCCTTTCTGGTCTTCAAGATCTTGCTGGCATACTTGATAGGGATCCCCCAGCGTCTCATTAGATAGACATCAAACACATAGGCCATCCCTGGCTCCAGGCCCCCGATCACAGCAGTAGTGACGGCCCGCCGAGGATTCAGCTCCTGGAAATACTTGCAGAGAACCCTCTCGGTGTCAGAGCGGGACTCTGGTCCCAGACAGGGCGAAGTTAGAGCAGACGCTCCCCCTGCTTCTGCTCCATGCTCGCCCAGCTTCCTGCGGTACACACAGTACAAGCTTCTTTCTTCTGTGCCCATCCACGCTAGGGTGACGCTGTTGCAACCACGTAACCTGTTGAAGGACTTTATCTGCAAGGTGGAGGGGAGAGATGGGACCCCTCTCCGGTGGTAGGCTGAGGAGGTCTGCATTTTCACTGAAGCCCTCAGACCTCCCAAAGCTGGGTCAGCAGCATCAGACATCCTGCTTGGGGTAGTTCCTTCTCTCTCCAAGTGGATGAGATAGGACGGACTTCCCTGGAGCCAAATGTGTGCTAAATCTCCCCCGACAGCCTGGGAGCTCAAAACCTGACCTTTACTTGACACAGTGACCTTGACTTTTTCCCCTCCGCCGCAGCTCTGCAAAGTGAGGAGGCCACTCTGCTGAATGCCCCGTGGACGGAAAGTGAAGAACTGCTCGGAGTTGGAGCCTCTGTCGCTGAAGGTCACCCACCTCAGCTCTCCTTCTCTCAGAGTGACGATCGCAGCCCGAGCCTCCTCATGCGTTCGAGCAAATGTCCCCTTGTACGCCATGCTGGTCCCATTCAGCCTGTCGATCACAAACACGTCAAAGTAATACTGCGTCTCTGGCAGGAGCTCAGAGACGGTGCAAACGCTCTCTGTCCCCTGACACACACACTGGAGATCAGAGTACTCATCAGTGGGGGAAGACGCTGCACTCTGGGCTTCTGGGTAAGAGTCCCACTGCTGCCACCACCACTCTTTCAAAATGGGCCATGCTGTCACTCTCCTCCTCCTCTCCTTCTTTTCTTCTTTTTGGTCGTTTTTTTTCCCTATTTTCTCTCGTGCAGCGCAAACACTGGGGTAGTTTTTCTGAGAGTTGGCGAGGACACAGTAATCGTAGCTTTTCTGTGACTGAGGGAGGCTGGTGATGGAGGCACTGGGCGCCCAGCTGAGGGTGACACTGGTCATGCCTACACCCAGAGTGTGAACTCTGTGGTCAGCTGGGAGCAGGGGGAAGGCTCCGGAGGGCCCCGGGCCTTCATGGAGGTACACTGTAGCTCTGGTGTTCTGCTGTTTGGAGCGCAGCCTCAGGATGTAGATGGTGGCATGGGATTTGGAAAGACCCTTGTAGGTGTCAACTGCACTGCCTGTGAAGCTGTACATTTTCTCCTCACTCCCCGGACCTTGCCACCACACCTCGGGCGTACTCTTTTTGCTGCTCCCTGTGAGGAAATATAATAAAAAGCAAAATCCATTGTTACTTCACTTGGATGTTTGTGTATATATTACTCAGTTCAGTTGATGCAATAGCCGCGTTCACACTGCGGTACTTTTCCCACAAAGGTTCATGCGAACTTAGTTCGCATGAATTAAGTACAGATCGCGTTCACACCAGAAAAAGTCCCTGGGGGTGGATTAGGCAAATGAAGCCGCTGACGTCACTTCTTCTTCTTCTGCTTTGGGTTTACTGGCAGGCCGCAAACCACTTCACGGCGTATACTGCCGCCCAAAGTCCCCGGCCGGAAGTCCCCGGAGTTGGGGACTGGCTTCAGTAGAAGCTGCTGGGAGTCCCAGCCATAGACATATAAAGAGTAGACGCCGCATCGACTGCTACTGCCTATTGGCGCTGACGAGCCGTGGGGCCGCCATCTTGGACCGGTCACCCGCTCCACTCAGTGTAATCTGTCTGGCAGGCGCAATGAAGTGTCAGCGCATTTTATCATTCATAACTCGCTGAATACAAAACTGATTTTCACGGGGGGGGGTTTCTGCAAACGTCATATATGTAGGCATGATACCGGACACATGATTCGGCGTATTTTAATATTCATAGTAGGCTTAACAGCAATAGAATATTCTGGTATTTGATAGCCTATGTTATGTATGATAGGTATTTTGCAAAAGACACACGATATATAATATATACACACACACACATAAAAAAACACTAATGGTCTATATATGATAGAGAAGCAGATTGTGTAGGCCTATACTCAGCTATTTTAATAAGTTGAAAAATGAAGAAACAATAATACATTATACATAGACAGAAGTTATATATCAGTAAAAAAGAATATCTATGTCATAAAAAATGAAAATGTACTTCTACATCTATATAAAAAATGTAAATGTTCAAGTTAAACACAAGAACATGACACCACCCCGCCCAAACCATATTTACACAAAGTTGCTCATGACAACCGAATGCCCCGTGCATGCGGCTCCTCCAAAGCATGACTGAGAACCTCTTTCTCATATCTTTGTCTTTGGGAAACCATCAAAATAAAAACGGGAGATTTGAGAGTCAACACAAAAACATTTTAAGAAGGAGGTCAAGCTTATTTTCTTCCTTCTTCCTAGATAGATTAGATTAGATTTTACTTTATTCATCCCACAACGGGGAAATTCACTTGTTACAGCAGCGATTTATAAAGTCTCAGTTGGCCATGAACATAATGTTTGCTGGCTACGATTTCGCTGGCGGACATCAATACAGTACAATAATATTCTATTTACAAAATACAACCAATTATAATGTTGAATCTTACTTGTGAAAAGTAATCCCCCGACCCCTGTTCGCAATCGTCCGCCGATTTGCACAGCAATATGCTGCACAGTGCTCTGGCATCTTGAAACCTCTGCTGTCTATGGGTAGAATGTCTGTACAATATGGATAGGATGACCGGTCCAAGATGGCGGCCGTATTTCTTGCGCCCCAGCAGCCAATGCGGCGTCTACTCTTTATATGTCTATGGTCCCAGCGGCTTCTACTGAAGCCTTCCGAGTAAATCGCCAGAACGCCGACACCTCCTCATCTCCACCGCTCCCATGTTTTATTTTGTGTTGCCATAAGTTAGTCTCTCTGCGTTTCTGCGCTAGGCTAATGCTAATAATGCTAATGCGAGGATAATAAAATGGCGGCTTCACAAAACTTTTTGGGAGTTTTACGGGGCGTGGTTTGCAATTCGCCCAGCCAATCAGAAATATAGCTCTTTTCTCACAAAAGAGCCGCTCGAAAGTCCCTGCTCTCTAGCAGGGATTTTGGAGGGGGTAAAAAGGTTCGCATGAACTACTTTTAATACCGGCTCTTTTTGGTGTGAACGCGATCATGAACTAAGTTCGCATGAACCTTTGTGGGAAAAGTACCGCAGTGTGAACGCGGCTCTTGCTATTAAGTGAGCAGCAATTGTAATGTACACACACATACCTGACTACAGAAACTCTCTCTCTTCTCTGTATGGTCAATGTCATCACGCCATTACATTGAATTGTGTGGATTTCCCTACAATTCTTATTTATTGCAAGGCACAATGCACCAATCAGTAAGTGAAAAGGTGCATACCCATCAGTTTTGTCATGTTTAAATTTAAGAATTAGGTGCCAAGATCATGGTGATATTTAATGTGCTTTTGTCATTCGAATAAGGTGCTCAGCAGTAGCACAGTTATACAAACTGTACATATGGTGTACACACAGTTTTTCACTTTAACAAAGGATTCTGGGGGTTGCAGCAAACACACATACTGCAAATTGAATGGAACAAGAACAACAGAACAACTCATCGACGAACCAAAACAAATAATGACACCATGTCAATTGCCTCTTCACAGTCACTCTGTGTACGACGCAACTGGCAAAAAAACTGGCCACAAAAACCCGCCACCACTTGTCTTCACTGTTCATCACTTTTCAAATGAGACCAAATGTTACAGAATCAAAGTGAATAATTCAGGCTGAATGGGGACCCACAAGCTCAGGAACTGAATGATTAATGTGTCATTTTATAACTTCATTATTTGACCATGCAGAGAGGCTTGTTTAGTTAGCCAGGAGAAATGCCCACAGAACACTCGGAGGCACATTTTCTTTTCCAGAAATCTTTTTGAGGTCAGAAATACTATTACTTTGATTTACTTGGTGCACTTATTGCCATGACTTAACTTTTAAGCCATTTTGTAAATCGTTTTTTTTTTTTACAGTTTATTCAACATTGGGATCAGACCTAGGCAATGCTTTTTGGTTGATGGGAGTGTTTTAAAGAGATTTTCAAATCCAAAGCCTCATATAAAATGTATGGGAGTGTGACAACCGTATGTGATTACACTCACTCTCTCTTTCCATGTACGAGATATTGTGGCATTTCGAAGAATATATAGCATTCAACTTGGGTGCAATGCTGATAAGATGTAGAAAATAAGCTTATCCACCTGAGAGTTTGTGACAGTGACAATTGGAGGCAGTTGCTTTTTTCAAAATACAAATGCCTCATCAGTGATATGAATCAGTTTATTGATCAATAACAGTAAATAAAGCTGTTAAACAAGCAATGCAAAGACTTCACATTATGCCATATGATGTTCCAAAACTATTTTCTACAAACTCGCATTAAGCAAGATTAGAGTATTTGCCCTCTACTAAATCCCCATCTGTTTGATAATACAGATAATATGTAATTGATGGTCTTGTCTAAGCCGGATGCAGGGTAACGTGTCTGAAGGTGCAGGCAGGGCTCTTAAGGCTCACTCACACTCCAGGCTCTTGAGGGGTTTGTCCTTCAGGGTCCGTGCTGAAAGGCTCCATTCGATGGGGAGGTCACAGGGACTGACAGTCACCGACATCCCCGGAGCCTTCTTCTTCAGCGTGAAGTATAGCCTGTGGAGAAACACCACAAATCACAGGAAGAAGTTGTTTGATTCATCACCGCGAATGTCAAAAAGATAACATCGTGTTTCCATTCAGCTGCGAGGTGATGGATGTAGAAGAAAATATATCTTTCAGTGCCGATTGTGCCGCCTTCCTTCGGTTCAATGGATGATTTGCAGATACAATGGGCTGGTTAAAATGTTCTTTTTTCACAGAAAGCGTAACATTTTTCAACGTGGCTGATGTTGCCAGTCTTTCTATTTGCCTACATGCTGATCAGTCATTTGATAGCAGATCAGGAGAGGTGACCTGGGATCAGTTGATAAGGCTGCATTGACAGTTTCAGATGAATATCTGCCGTGTGCTGTATCTATCTGGCATCGTGCTTAGCATAGAAACTATTACGTCCCTTATTGTGATCAGATGTTTTAGGGACAGTGTTTGTGCATGCTGTATTACAGATGTGCATCTCAGATGGCAGTTTGAGGACATTTACCAGTCTCACTCTGGTGGTTTGGTGTTATTTTAAAACAAACAATCCCTGTTGGAAACTCATGAACCAATTTTCAACTATTCACCTTCACAATGACGTCTGAATGAAAGAAATCTGTCTCATTTAAAACCATGTAATTTCTTCCCAGCTAGTTAACCAACTGCACGGTTATTTGTCAATAAATATTTGTTTTCCCTCTTTACAAACATCATTATTCATGTTTCTGTGCAGATGGCGGTTGTTTCCAAACAGATGTGCAACACTTTCATTCTCAAGGGCGGTCTGTGGATTATTTAATAGAGTGATTAATTTCCGAATCAGTGTTTTCTCTCCATTGTTTGCCATGTGGTTCTGCATGACTGCACCGGTGGACAGACTGCAGCACACAGGGAGACGCATTTCTCAATTTTCAGCTCCCAGTTTCAGAAAGCAAGCACTGGCACTGGTGTGTAGGGATCAGGCCAAATGGGCTTGACTTCCTCCCGCGTTCGCTACAGTGGTGCTGGAAACAGCCAGTGTCTCTAAAAGGTGGTCGGAGGATGGCTGGTGACTTGTTATTGAAGTGGAAACACGGGCGAATCTGATGAGCAGGCCTCGAGATTTATTCATGAGCTTTCCATGAACTGCAAATTAGCGAAATCTTCACTTTTTTTGTTTTGTTATTGAGTTATTTAGTGCGGTGTTGGGTTTCAAAAACATTTACTGACTTTACTTTTTATGCCATTTTCAATTACAGCCAGTGAAGGAAAGAACACTTATTCAAGTGCTATACTTACATTTTGATGTGCCAATGAATAGGGTATTTCCATTTTATGCTGACTTCTACTTCTACTCCAACACATTACAGATGGGAATATTCAACTTTTTCTTTGTATTTAGTAAGTTTAGTCACTAGATATGTTATGGTTTTGATAAGTAATCCAAAAGATAATCGCCAAATAAATGATGATTTATTATTATGGGATAAGATGAGAAAGGACTTTATTGATCCAGGGGGAAATTCACAAGCTAGTAGTATATCAGTAACAAAGTTACATTTAAACCTACCATTACCAGATGCAACATTAAGTACATATAGTATAATTACTTGTATTAATTGGAGTTGATTTGCTAATATTTTTGTGCATGTTCTCAATAGAAAAGGGTAATTGAATAGTGTATAAATGCAATACGATTTAGTTACTTTGGTAATGCTACTTAGGTAGTGCTTCTTCTAATAAGAGAAACCACAAGATTTAAAAGAAAAATGTGTATATATATTCTTTTTAATTAGCTGAGATACTTAAATCTATTTCCATCGCCTCTGCCTTCAGAAGTTGTAACCGTAAAAAGTCCAGACTTACTTGAGTAGACAATTAATTGATTACTGAAAAGTTAATCAACAGATTGATCATCATTGACACTTATTATTAGTTGTGGCCCTAATGGCAATCAACAACTAAACCACCTGATGGTATCCTTCATACATTTCCCCATCCCATCTGTTCCTACCTGCGGGTTCGTCCTTTGGGGAGAGTTAGAGATGTGATCTTTCCTTCTGGGAACCATGTAGTTGGGCGAAGTGGCACCTCGTTCTCCGGTGCCAGGGAAGAATGCACCTGGGGCCACGAGGAGCCACAAAACAGTGCCAACGCTGCACCGAGACACCAGGACAAGGACCCGAGTGCCATCGCTGCTTCTTCTGTCTGTCTCTTTCACTCTTTGACTTTCCTTCCGTCACCACGTCTTGGATATCTCCGGGGTTCTAAGAGCGCATGGTGGAAAGGTCAAGGACATCAGTCAGAGCCCATCAGCAACACACACACACACACACACACACACACACACACACACACACACACACACACACACACACACACACACACACACACACACACACACACACACACACACACACACACACACACACACACACACACACACACACACACACACACACACACACACACACACACACACACACACACACACACACACACACACACACACACACACACACACACACACACACACACAACCATGTATACATCACTTCAGGGGACATTACATTGACTTACATGCATCTCCTGGAGACTTATCTTAACCTTAACCATAACCAACACATGCCTAACCCTAACCCTTACCCTTAACCTTACCAAGTCTTCACCCTACATTGAATGATTCCCCTTATGGGGACCTCCATTTTGTCCCCATAAGGGAGGCGAGTCCCCACATGTGACTGTGTAAACAGATTTAGGTCCCCACAAGGGGCCACACACACACACACACACACACACACACACACACACACACACACACACACACACACACACACACACACACACACACACACACACACACACACACACACACACACACACACACACACACACACACACACACACACACACACACACACACACACACACACACACACAAACACAGCAATGCACTTAAACACACTCGGTTAAAGTTCTACCGTACCATTCACACAGAAACTAAAGAGCTGTGACGGCTGATGATTCATTGATATGAAGAAACATCCGTTCCTATTCAGACAGAATTATTCATGCCGTGGAATAGAGATTGCCACGCTATGTTTCTTTGGGATGTGTGTGTATAGCACAGATTGACACTCACTGTAAGACATCGCAGTACTTTTCAAAGTGTGAAGCAGGTTTCTAATATCACTCTGAAGTCCGTGCCTTTACATCTACATTTCTATTTTGAGTCGGGGGAGTTCAGATGAGTCTGTTCTGCAAATCATGGTTATTAGCAGCCATTTTATCAGGAGGAAGGTGACACCATGCTGATGTGGAGAGAAGTACATAAATAACAGCTGGAGGTGCTCTGATGCAGTCAGACCCAATCAGCATACATAAACGCCTGACAGGAGCTGGTATCACATTATTCTGCCTGTCCTTTATACTATTTCTTTCACGGTGTTTCTCTTTCTCCTTTCTTTTGTGTGTATATATTTATATATAGGTGTGTGGTTGTGATTTAGTGATAGTGGAAAGGATGATTACAGGTCTCAGTGCTGCTCTTGCTCCCCAGAGACAACACATTTGTTCAAAGTCACAGTCTTCACAACACACTCCCCGCCTTCCTCTAACAAGGTGTATTATGTCAATGCTGTTTCCTATAGATCAGATGACAATCACAGTGGAACCATGGAGGCGGCTACAGAAGGTACATCTAAGTCTTTCAGGCCCCGGGACACACGGAGATCCAAACTCACAAACCGGCGCACAGCTACAAAGTCACACCGAGGCGCCTGCTCGTTATCCTTGCAAAGAAAGAGGGGAGTGAACGACCCATAAAGCTTTAACTGAGAGACATGCAGCGGGAGAGAGGCAGATTGAAATGGGAGGGAGGGTGGTGAGGAAGGGGAGGCTGAGGAAGAAAGGGCTGTGGAAATGGAGAGCAAGAAGAGGAGGATGTTGGATCCCGGAGTAATTAGAGGGAAGGAGACAGAGAGAGGAAAAGAGGAGAAAGTGCAAGTGGAAAAGAGGAGGTTGGAATCAGATGGGAAAAACCATTATTGCCATGCAACAAGGTTGCAAAGAATTTGTTTCGGTGTTTTAGCCAGACACATGAGGCTGATTGGTGTTTACTTTAGCCCCCATGTCGAATGGGTTCTAACGTGTCACACATTACCAGCCGGCTGCACAACCTCACACTCCCCCTCAATCAGTCTCCATAAAATGAAGACACAGTAAAGCTCGGCGGGCTTGTTTCTTCAGAACACAGCCGCTGATCAAATATGCATACAGCTCCTCAGCAAATGATGGCCAATTGAATTTTCATAAGGCAAAAAGGCTGGGTCTTACAGAGAGAGAGAGCTTAGTGGACTTAACCACCGCCCTCTATAAATAAATACACACTCCCCTTTAAACACAGGAGCTCATGACTTTGATGGTCCCGCTCACTCTCTGCTCTTTTCTCTTCTTCTTTTCAAGGGTTTCCTCTTTCCATTGTGTTTATCCCAGACTGTCAAGTGACTGCATTTATTCTGGATAGTGTTTGGGTTTTAATTAAAGATATTCCAACCCTGCACTGTTTGTCTTTCTCTCTCTCTCTCTCTCTCTCTCTCTCTCTCTCTCTCTCTCTCTCTCTCTGCCCTTCTTTTTCTGCCTACTTTTCACTTCATCTGGCCCCTCATTTAGAAGTTGATGCAGGCTCAGTTTCAGAGGGACAGGTTGAGTGCTGTGTGCTATGTGTCCGCACATTGTTCTCACTATCTTCTATCTCCCTGAGCTCTGGCAGGACCATCTGCCTTCTGTTATCTGTGGGCAGGGGCAGATTAAATGGCATGGGGTGGTCCCTGCAGGATCCGTTGTCCCCCCCAAACTACTACGGGCAAAGAAACTGGCCTCTGGTCCATGATGGCGGTTGACGAGATGACAACGGGGAAAAATGCAATGACCATGGAACTTGATAGGATTTTACGGCAGATTTTCTACCTCGCTGCATGAATATATTAACCCTTCTCCCCGTGTTCCTTACTTTCATTGTCCCTCTGTGCATCTCTCATGCACTTTCCTACAGTATCATGCTTTTTTTTATGCGTACTTTGTGTCTGCCCTTTCTCTTTTTTATCACTGCCTCACTTCACAGACATACTTTTCTTTCCAATGACGTTATGGGTAGTCAGAGAGAGAAAAAACAGACAGGGACATACAATAAAACATCTGCGTTCAAACATCAAGAGAAAACCCGATCCTGCAACAAATAAAAAGTGCCCGGCTTTTAAGAAAAACCATCCAGAGACCTTACAAAGAACTGATCCAAAGGAACAAGTTGCTGACTTACACATCCTGCTGAAATATGACACACTCACTCACGCATGTTCTGCAAGGACAACAACATACAAGCATGCATCACCCTTACCTTCTCTCAGTGCACGATATCCTCTCCTGCGCAGGGAGTGAGGGATGGGATCAAATGAGAGAGGGAGTGAGGATGGAGGAGGAGGAGGAGGAGGAGAAGGGGATGAGAGCCGGGCGCTAAGAGAGGAGGAGCGACAGCAGGTTGCAGTCGGGTGTTCTTCTGACTCCCATGGGGTGATGCTCACTCCTTCCTTCAGGAGGTGTCTCTCCAGGGCTCAGGTGTCCCCTCAGGGCTGTCCCACCTGCTCTTTACCCTGGTGTGGTCCCTCTTCACCCTCCTCCTCCTCCTCACTCTCTTCACACGTGGAGGCTTGTCCTGCTAAACACTGTGTGAATGTCATCCGCTCAGTGGAGCTTTGTGTCCCCCTCTTGTCTTCTCGTGTTACCTCTGTCTCTCTTTCATCCCCTTTTCCCTCTGTTTACCTGCAAGTGAACAGCAATTCGTGTGTGTTTGTGTGTGTGTGTGTTTGTGTATCTGAATGTGCAATCTGAGAGTGGGTGAGTGTGAGGGGGCAGGCGGTGAGGTCGCTGAATGGGGGTGGTGAAGAGAGAGAGAGAGAGAGAGAGAGAGAGAGAGAGAGAGAGAGAGACTTTGCATTGCTAAGAGCAGCATTAGGGAAAGGGATGTGATGTAAAAGTGAAACACATTAACCGTTCTCTGGCTGCTCTGATAACATCTGCATTAAGAGAGCGTTTCCGACTGACTGTTGGAGGTTGTTCAGACTGACTTTAAACAATCATCAAACGCAAGGACGGATTATTATATTTATCCAAATATTTCTCGTTTTCTCTGACATTAAAACAAACTAAAATATGAATCATTTTTAATAGAAACACTAACTGGACTGTTGGAGGTTATTTTTTTCTGTGCAGCAAAATAGTTTCACTTTTAACCTTAAAGGTCCCATGTCATGGCCATTTCCACTGATCATAATTCCATTGTTGAGTTCTACTAGAATAGATTTATACTGTGCAATTTTCCAAACTCACATTGGTTTCGCATACAGCATCTCTGTAAAGTATGTGTATTCACTCTCTCCACTAAACGGCTCGTTGCAGCTCTTGCCCCCCCCTCCCTGTGAGTCCAGTGTTCTCCGATTGGTCGGGACCAGTCGGGACGTTGTGATTCGCGCTGAGCTCCGTGGAGGTGTGATTTCCTTGTTTAGCGATACACAGAGAAACACAGCCAAACTCACCCTGAGCACACACAAAGTCACAGCCGAAGTAAAAACAATAAGTGTGGCTTGATATTGAGTAAAAAGGTTGATAAACGCTGTGAGAACGGGTCTGCAGAAAGAATTTCGCCGCGATCCCAACTGTCTGTTATCAGCCTGCAGCCATGGAGGAGAGATCAGCAGAGCTGCATGCACTGAGTGTGTGAGGAAGTCCGTGGATTGGTCAATTTGGACCAATCAGCGGGGGCTTAACGTAATGGCTCCGCGGACGTAACGTAACGGCTCCACGGATTGGTCCATTTCGTGACATCATGATGTCCCCGGAAGAATCAAATGGACAGTGACGTATCTCCAACGAGGCGTTTTGGGGAGGTATTTTCTGTTTTAGAGTTTTACTCCCTACATGGTGTACTTTGAGGGTTGTGACTCTGCACACCGTTTACATGCATAAACCTTCATAACACACAAGGGGACGGGCAATAACCGGAAAAGCATGACATGTCACCTTTAAAGGTGGGGTAGGTAAGTTTGAGAAACCAGCTCGAGATACACTTTTTGTTATATTCCATGGAATGCTCTTAACATCCCGATAGCAATGAATATCTTAAGTGCTTTGATCCATTAAATCCATTACAAATTTCATCTGTGGAAGCCGTAGCGCTGTAAAAAGCACGACCAATCATTTGAGCCGGCCCGGCTAAAGTAACTGGATGGCCTACCTGCCTGTCAGCCTTCCATCTGTGCACAAACTTCTCTCGTGCCCTCATTGGCCATGTGCGCGTTCGTGTGTGTTGGAGGAGGGGCTCTGTAAGGAAGTGGCAGATTTTTTCGGATGTGTATTTTCACATTTTAGCGCACTCGAGCTGGTTTCTCCAAACTTACCTACCCCACCTTTAATATTTCTTCCATTCAATTACAGAATAATTTCAATAATTTTCTGAAATTATTGAAATTATAAAAATAGGACGCACATTCATCATCACTTATGTGTTCCTGGCCAATGACTGAATAATTTATTTATATTTGTCATTTAATTTTCTATACTGTATTTTGCTGTTCACAAACATCAGTTTACAAAACCTTCATTTAACACATGTTGGGCATACCTGCAGCATGATACTGTTTATACTGAGGTGTTTTTATTAATAATGTTTTAATCAGAATGCATGTGTTTGGAAAGTAAGAAGCATAAAACTAAACAGAATTTGGATCATACTGCACAAGTTGTGTCTCTTGCTGATATTCAACATAGCCCCCATTTACATTAATTGGTTCCTAATTCTTCGTTCAACGTGGAGGCACGCAATAAAACAATGTTTTCTTCAGGAATTCAAGGTATCATGGGGTAAGTCATTAATACATTTTGTGGGTGAAGTATTCCTTTAACAATAAATCTCTCTCTCCGCATATTTGTCTCCACTAATCCTTTGCATTCTTGATTTCAGTCTGGCTGAAGTGAGGGAAAATTGTAGCATTTAGGCTGGTATGCTCAGTGTTTGCTGCCTGGGGCTTGGTTTCAGTGAATCCCCTCGTCTGTGGAGTTGAAATTAAAAACCTGTGCCTGCATATCACAGTAAAGGCACAATGTAATGAACTGTAAATCTACCGGACAGAAACGATAGAGTCTACAGGACGGCCATATTGAAGGCTTTATGTCCTTCACCTATAGGTCAATTGTAGATCTCAGAGGATTGTGGGCATTCATATCAGTGGCTCTCCAACCCAACCTAGCCCTCTCATCTCCACACAATGGTGGGCCTCATGTACCGTGCTCTCTCTCTTGAGCTCTTTAATCAATATCATTAGGAAAATAGAAAGAGGCTCGCCACATTGTGTGCTAACTCCCCCCTCCCCTCTCTGTGATGGGGCCTTTTCTCTCTCATTCACAGGTACTTCAGTGTAGGGCTATTGAGGTCGCTGTGAATGGGACCCACTCCACCCGAGGGAATATTGTCTGACCGGAGGCTACAATCTGACAGACCCCCTCTCTGCCTTCCTCTCCGTCTCTGTCTGCACCATGACTTAAAAGGAAGATGAAAAATGTGGCACATGAGCGCTATTAATAAATGTATCACAACTTAGGCTTTTTTTTTTCAGAGTGAGGACCTTTTGCTGGACTCTCTTTCAAAGCCACCAGTATCCCTGCGCTGGCCCACTTTACAGTCCCTAAGAAGTTCTGAAAGTCTGCAATCTGGCAGAGCGTGATACGGCAGCTGCTTTTGAAGACTGGATGGTGATTAACCTTAGAGAGATTACTGCACACATCATGTATTAGCTGCTTTCTAGCGACTTTTGTGCAGTTTCTTAGGGAAAACCTGATTTTCGGAACATGTAAGTTGTTTTGCCAAGATTTTGGACATCTGTCGGACATCTGTCAGACCTGGATCTGATGCGAAAGCTTGGGTGACACACTCACACGCTCTCTGTTTCAATGCCATCGTGAATGGCCTGCATATTTATTTTGATCCACACAGCTCCTCTCCTCTCTTGCTCAATAATTTACAGATATACAGTCACCGGACAAACTCTATTTACACAGTGAGCGATGGAAAGTGAGAGTTAAAATTTCATTTGGCGTAATTGCATGAAAAGAAACTGCAAAACTGGCCTTTTCATCTATTATTGATGTCTGCTTACAAGTCATGCATAATGCAAAGGGCCGTCTTTATGACAACCATGTATTAAATATCATGTTCTGTGGGTCGAGGGGCTCGGCCTGCTTGTTTTTTTTACTGCCACTGTTAACTGGCTTTATCACTGACTGAGTAACAGCCTACATGTACAGTGTTGTAAAAGCAAGGTGAGAAAGAGGGATTGACAGTGAGAGAAATAAATAGGGAGAGATTAGATGAAATGGGGGGACATGAGGGAGGGAGGGAGGGAGTGCTAGCTGACAACGGTTAACAGGAATCCTTATTTTTAACAACATGTCATCACCAGTCGCCCATCTGCTCCTGTGCTCTCACAGTCTCTTGGGAAAAAGAGGGAGAGTGTGTGTGTATGTGTGTCTATGTATGTGTGTGTGTGTGTGCAAGACAGAGAGGGATACAAGCAAGCCATCACAGATCAGATCTCTGATCAGCGGGGAGACACAAGGTTAGAGCGGTGGGTGGCGAACAGACCCTCTCTCCTCTAATATCCAAATGGGGTGTGACAGGGGGGGACAGTAGGAGACGAGGTGAACCATGTGCGTGTGTCTGTGATAGTGCACGTGTGTGGGTTTGACAGCAAAGTAAAGTAGGATTAGGTGGATCAATCTACAACTGCCCTTTCTGTGTTTGGATGGGGGAGGATGGAAAGAGGTGGTGGTCCTGGGGTAATGAGGGAATCTATTAGCAGAGAGGAGGGGTGTATGAAGACACAAAGAGCGAGAAGGAGGAGGTGTGTAGACCATGCTGGACCTTCAGGGGTGGCCCCATCAGCTCATTTTATTATTATTTTTCTGAATAAAGGAAGTTGTCCCTAGCTGGGGAAGAAAGGAGTGCTTGAGGAGCGATGTTTGTTGGAAGAGGAGGTGGAGGCACTCGTTCCGCAGGTCACTCATGATTAGAAAATGCAGTTCCATCTCAGCTCAGTACAGTTTGTGCCTTTGTACTGTCTCCCAGCCTTTCTTCCTTGTTTTTCGCCCTTTTTCACTCGCCAAGAGGAACTGCAGCCCTCGAGTGCTAAGCTCCAAAAGTTTTTGAGTGAAAATCTGATGAAGACATCTTGCTTTGATATTTATGATGATGCACTTTCTGCACGACATGTAGAACACGCAGTCCTCGTTTGCCTCGCGCCTGCAATGAATCTGCATCTCATACCCAGCACTGAAATCTCGCCCCCTTTCTTCATCTTTCCAATGTTTTTCTCTCTCACCCCCTTCATCCTTCAGGCATGGTAAATGTGAAGGCTAATTAGTCCAGAGAAACCAGTCCCACCAAAGCACCGACCCCAGGCCACACACACACACACACACACACACACACACACACACCCCTATTGATCATGTAGCACCAACACAAGCAACAGCACCACACAAAAACAGAAGTGAACAAACAAGATGCAAAAAGAGTTTTTACATCAGCCTGTTTATACATGTGCTAAAAGTCAGCGAGATTTCATTGCGCAAGTTTTTACGACCTTGACAGAGGTCAAGTGTTTCAGATATTCTGCATCATGCTCAGAGATGCTATTTGCAGAGTCTGCTGTGAAGGAAATGTTGTGCAGCTTCAAAACCTTTTTTTCTTGCGTTTCCTCTACCCGCTTCCTCAGACATCCCTTCCCCCGCTCACTCTCCATTCTCAGTCTTTCCCTCATTTCTGATCCATTTTTTATGCATTACTCCATTACTCTCAACTCCCATTTACAGTGCATTACCACCTCCCATCTTCCACAAACACACTTTATACTTCTCTCTCCTTCCTTCAGCCACTTTGCTTCTCTCCTTCCCTTCCTCGCTCTCCTCCAGTGCATTACTTTCCTCTCCTTCTCCTCTTCATCCCCTTTATTATCTCTTTGTCTCTTCTCCGGTCACGTCATCCCATACTTAGCATTTCTACCCCCTTTATCTTTGTGTCCCATCTAGTTTGTCATTCAGTGTACATCACGCTGTCTGTCTGCACTGCTGTCATCCTCCCTTTTAATTGGTCATTCAAAGCATGCCATATCATTTGGTACATAATATTGCCTGTTGTCTCTGCTCTTTTACAACACAGATGTACAAATGTCAGCTAATGAAATTACCAAGACTGGGGGTCAGTTCTTTCAGACGTTTATTTAAACACATGAATGCACAGACAACCAGCAGACAGTAGAGATTTGATGAGGTTGTAAATCTCTGCGTTATGAGCTGCAGTACTGGTGGAGAGCAGATGCGTGAGCAGTGTGTAGAGATGCCATCCTGTAGCTTTTAGATAACTGTGGTGATATATTCTTCTGCAAGTTCTTCAAAGTAAAAGAAATGCAAGAAGGACTTCATGGCCATTTTAAATGTCAAAGATGGTTCTCTTTGATTGTAGGACACAGCTTGCGGGAGCCCATTCTCATCGCTGTAGATGAAACAAACAAAAAAAGCAGCAATATATTATTTTGGTTTGAAACAACCAGGGAAATAACTGACACAAATTAAATATTTTTCATTGGTTTTAATGACTAGGAAAAAGCACGTTTTAAACAAGATATTTGAATGTATGTGTGTGAAATTCAAGTATTCAAAAGTGTTGATGAGGTCAACAAAGGTCAGATGTCTTCACTGAAAGTTTTTTGACGACTGTTTTTTAATTGGCTTCTCGGGAGTGTACCAATTTTATGGATGTGCAAAACTAAATTGCTGCCCTAATGAATGAGCATAATCATTATCCAGGAAATTGTTTTCCTTAGGAGAAGGTTCATGATTTATACCGTCATTTGGAGTGAAACTTGAGGCAAAATGTATGGAGGAACATGAATCATGAAGTATCCCATTAAGCTGGTCGAGATGGCTTTGCTCTTCTTCAGCAGAAAAAAATGACAGAGAAACCGTTAAAAAGGGGCTTAAAGTAAGCTTTAACCTTCAGCAATCTGTCACCAGGAGGAATACTCACACATGAAATGGTAGAACCAGGCCTCAGTGTGATCCACTAGACAGGTTGTCCACTCTTGCAGGGTCACCTTCCTGTTCCTGTCACTGTCACATGACCTGCGAACACAGCACATTATAAAACATAGTGACCTCATAACTTGACATCCATTTACCCATGCCCTTATGAACCCATGCAATTGTTACATGCACACACTACAACATGACAGATTGATACACGTAGTATAAATGTATGGAAAGTGCATTGGGGCTCAACATCAGCCATTGTCTTTCACCCCGCAGCTTTATCTCTGAAGGGTACTCCTTCCATTTGTGTTAATCCATGGGCAGCGGGAGACACAGTGGGTAATAAACATTATCATTGCTGGGAATGGCTTGACATTGACACAGCCAGCCCCTACACCCACAAAATCTGTCACTGCAGACTGGCAGAGAAAAGGGGGGTTGGGTGGGAGTATGGATGGTACAGAAAGAAGGAGAGATGGAAGGATGCGAGAATTAGTGAAAATGAAGTAGGAGAGGCAGAAGAGAGTCTATTTGAGGATGAAAGTAGGAAGCACAGAAGGGGGAAAGAAGTGCTTGAACGTGGAGGAGGAGTTGGATGATGGAGAGATGGTGTGGTCATGAGATCGGAGGGGAGGAGGACACAGGAAGCGGCTGTTGGCATTGAGGATGAATGGATAGATGGCGTGCAGAGAGAACAGCATGGTGGGAGGTGCCGTTTGGTCACAGAGAGCGGGGGCGAAATGCATCGCCGTGTCACATTTTTAACCCTTGGCGTTTCAGTAATTAGCTGGAGAGCAACATATTGCAAGAGACAGAAGGTCCACATTACGAACCTGTGAGACATGAGGTGATGGTCATCAACACTGCCCTTATGTTATTGACTGCCCAGTAACCTGAGAAGTGGGATTTTGCCTTCTATTCAAATAAGCTGTGTATTCATATATATATAATATATATATATTATATACATCTTTTTTTTTTACGCTGCTGGACAGTCTTGCACTACATTCTCAAAGATATTGAAGTGACTGTTATTTTGTATATATTGATTGTTGTGCTTTTTTATTGTGTGCATATGTATAAATGTGTCTTTTGATTGTGTATATATAGGTATATACATATTTTTATTTATATATATTACTTTTTGTATTCGGGACTGTGCGAAACGGTATTTCGATCTCTCTGTCTGTACACACAAACTGAAAGATTGGCAATAAAGTTGACTTTGACTATATATATATATATATAACATTTTAAATGTGAATACTTTGATGATACATTCTTCGGGATTTTCAGGGGGAAAAACCATGCCACTAGGACATTCAAACATGTGGCAGATAGAACAATCATGATATCATTTCTCCTGTTGTCCAACAGCAAATCCTTTGGGGCAGCGCTGTATCGTTAGCAGCTAAATGTGGTACTGACTGAAAGAATGGTATAGCACAATGCTCCAGTGGCATCCTCTTGTATCGCAGCTTCCTCAGGTCCCTGCGGCTCAACTTGCCATCGTTGTTCTTATCCAGCATGGTAAATCTTTGCTAAACAGAGAGCAGAAGAAGGATTGAAATAAAAGAAGCATCAGGTTAAACTTATCATTTGCACTGGTTATTTAACATGCATGACAAACAATGAAATAAATATGCATTGTTGTCATGAATGCAACATAAGTTCCAAGGGTAGCAATGTCAGTTTGCAGCTATTGGATTACATTAAGGTCTTCAGAGGATTAATTAGTGATCACCTGACTTTTCATATTATGCCATCATCAGGTCAAAGTGTTATGACCAAATTCCAGCAAAACTCGTGACAATCAGCATCAGTTGTAGCCGGCTGGCGGCTAATTGCTAATAAGCACTTAAATAGCCTATAAGCTAAAGACATGGGTAAGCATCATCTTGTAAGCATGCAGCTAATGTTAGCAATTATGTAAGTTCAAAACATCACTTTGCTTAAGTAAAGCTGAGACGAGCATGGCTGCTGTTTTCATGGCATAATTTGACCTTGCCTGATTTAACATTGTTGAAAGACAAATTCTTGATTTGGTCGTGGAGATGAATATTTTGCCAGAAAAAATGGTTTCATGCCCATAATCAGTACATGGGTTTTCACACCTTCAAAATAAAGCATGAGTTTTCTTGGGGCCAGGAGGTCAATATAAATGGCGCGGGATATTAAGTTATCCCTCCATTCAACATCTTATTGAATAATTTAGTGATTATTGACCAAATCCTATTCATACATGGTGTTCTTGAGAGTCTCATTCTGTGGACGACTACACCACAAGCAACACAAGAACTTGCCACGTACACCAGGTTGTTAGTATCGATTTCCCGCTGGACAATGCATGAAAAGCAGTTTGTATATTAGCACAATGAGGGTCTGGTGTAAAAAAAACGTTATGTACAGTGTTAAGTTACACCGGGCGTGAAAATGATCCCTTGGCATATTCTTCTTCCGGCTGTACTTCCTTTAGCATTACATTATGTTGTGGATATTGATTTCATTTGCATCATCATTAGATGAGATAATAATAGGTCATAAATCATTTTTATTACTAAACAATTATCTTCACCCCTTGGGTGGAGACTTTTAGTGTTTGGCATTCTGCTCCATAGGCTTACATTAAGAAGGCAATAGAAAACTAGCACTTAACACCGGTAATATTATAGGACACACACATTTAGTTTTGCAAACAAACTGCGCAAAATAGAAGGTGCGTTATCTGTTGATGTTGATATGAATATTGATCTACTTGTGTATGTATTGTTAACAACATAGCTACCACTAGCTGGCTGTCTTGAGAAGAAGGAAACAAATGTAAGAATCCCAAAAAACTGGAAACCCATGTGATGTTAGTTTAACCATTTGTTATGTTGAACAGTCACATTTATTTTAAAAATCTTCCATATCATGTGACACAATGACCCAAAATCAATTAATCAGCATTGAAAACTACACTGGAAAAACGAGACACACCTCTTTTTATTTGATATGGAGTCACCTGGTCACATGACAGCGAAGGTATTGAAAATAAATGGTTGAATTTTAAATCAAGACCTTTTAATACTTTAATATTTTTCAGAAAAAATGTCATATTAAGAGAAGAAGAACTAGAATGAAGGACAAGGAAGTGTGTGGTATGTGGCCAGTATGGTAATAATTCATTGTACAGGTCCCTGGGTCAGATGACATGAAAGCTATTAAAACAATTCCCCAAAAGATGGTCATTGTAGTGTATTGCCACTTGAAGCATGAACTCTCAGCTACCTGTGCTTGTAGTGTCCTCTGGGTGTGGCTCAGGCAGCTCTGGGACGGGGCAGCGGGGACGTAGGACTGCCCCATACGACTCAGGAGCAGAAACCAGTCCAGGAGACGATATGGAAACTGGCCTAACTCCTCCTCAGTGCATTTAGCCCTGGAGACTGATCAAGACAGATAACAGAGCTCCTTTGGCATGTTGCAGTACACAGTGGAAATTGTGTGTAATATTTAATGCTGTGTGTGTTTATTACCCAGACAGGGTCCTGTGTGAGCCAGTGCTGTGCGGCGCCTCTTTCTGCAGGCTTCTTTATGCAGCAAACACTCATTCCCATAGGTCTTTCCCAGCGCACTGCACACTGGTGCCCTCTGCCTGATCACATGAGCCAGTGCCCCAATGCAAAACTTTATGTAAGGTGCAAAGCCAGATAAAATAAACTGCTGGAATTGTATCCCTACATTTTTCTGATTTGATATGATTATAATTAACAATATCCTACACAGTTAATAAGCAATTTTGCATAGATGATTCTTTTCACTACATTTGCTGGTCAAATACAGACAATTGTCAAAATACTTGCAAAATAAGTAGACGTTTACTTGGTTTAAATGCCACGAAGTGTTTTTACCGTGGACAGGACTGAGGACAGACACACATGGGGACACGAACTCCATTTTCCTGAACTACCTGGCACCAAGATCCCGCTGGACTGTGGCATTTCAACAGCTCACAAAGCTTTTCTGAAACAGGAAGATACATTTCTTCATAACACTGTTTTCTGTTTCCTAGTTTTACATTTGTGTTTTCTCTGCCTGATTACAGGCCAGTGTTGATAACCTCTTATTCATCATGTAGCTCTGATTAAAGGCCTTTTGGATAAAAGCATCATATACAGTAAAATGTCTAGCAAGCATCTATTTAAAATGGTGACATTTCACAAAAGTGGTGGATAAAAAAAGCAAAGTTAGTTAAAAGAAGAAAAGTAAAGCAAATTAAAATGACAGGAAAATGAATGATGGGACAACCACCTTGTTTTCAATCATTATACAATACATTCTTAGCCTTAAATGCAAAATGTTACCCAAAATGTTTTCAAATTGAATGACAACGCAACAATGATCGATGCATTTAGTATGAATTTTTACTTCAAGCCAACATTATGGTCTCCTTAACCCCAAACTGTGATGAGCCAGGCATTGTTGCCTTTCATGTCCTATTAAATAAAAAATACCTTACTGTGTCTATGCTATTTATCTTACTGGCATAAAGCCACATTCCTCGACAGTAAGTCTTACCTGGCTCCACTCTGCCAATATACGGTCTCAGGCTCTCCTCGGCTTGTCTCTGTTTGCGCTGGGCTCTGCCTCCCTGACAGACACACACACACACACACACACACACACACACACACACACACACACACACACACACACACACACACACACACACACACACACACACACACACACACACACACACACACACACACACACACACACACACACACACACACACACACACACACACACACACACACACACACACACACACACACACACACACACACACACACACACACACACACACACACACGATTAAACCCTATCGTGTTCCGAGCAGAGCTGAATGGATGAAAGGATCATATGCTTTTCTTTTCATCACATTCCACAGGCATGCACTAAACTCAGGTATTAACTTGTCAGTCATTGAAGACCTATTGTCTTAAAATGTGGATCATGAGCCTAAAGTAATGTGTCCCCACTATTTAATCGTCTATGTTTTCATCTGTGCTAAAAATCACAGTTGCTGGATTAATCTCAAATATAAGAAAATCTGTCAGAGTTATGTAAAATATATTTAAATAAAACTGTTAAATTAAACCAAGATGAAATTGGTATGTGTTTTATCACGTCCATCTCCTTCCATATAACCTTATTCCAAACTTATATTTCCAGGAACTTTGTAGTCAGAGCCAGGTCCACATCTGCCGCTAAAGTTCTCCCAGATGGGAAACAGGTGCAATGCTGACCAGAAATGGACTGGGTCAGTGCGTTTATGAGCTACTGTGTAAACACCTATTATAAAGCAATCATGATGACTGGAAAAGAACATGAAGAAACACAACAACAAGAGATGAGATTATTTACCATATTTGTAGCCCTATATTCATAAATCTGAGGGTATTCTTTGTGCCCAACTAGGTGGTAGTTTTGAATACAATTTAAGAACATTTAGACATTACCCAAGACAAATGCAGACTCACCGTGGTTGTACAAGGGTGTAGACTCAGGAAAAGAAACAAAACAAAGGGCAAGCTCAGGTTCATGGCTGTAACATCAAATCGGCTGCAAGAAGAGATTAAAATGTTCCTGCAGAAGGAACATATTGGATTTAGATCGTGCAAACATGGCTGTGGTTGCAATTTATGTACATTGTGTGAGATTGAATAACATATTTGTTTCATTTTCCGGCAACAACCCCACCATTTTACATTTATCGATATCAATTACACTTGAGTTAATGCTGATGAATAAATATTGCTCAAGGACTATCAATTTACCAAGATAATGTACCATTAATAGATGCGTTTATGTCTGTGGTATCATTTACATGACTATTATTCTATTTCCAGTCATTCGGATAATAGAGCGGGAAACAATGCAGCTCATTGAGTCCATAGACTGATTGAGTCCCAAGAAAAACAATAATTTTTCATCTCAGAGGAAACAGAGGGTTGAATTACACCGAGAGGACATTCAGGATTTCAGCAGAGGAAGTTATTATAGTCTATCAAGTCATTCTCTATCCCCCTGCCTGCTTGAAAAAAAACCCCTCTTACCTGGGCCTCTGTCACTCCTTTTTTTGTTATTCCCTTGTTGGTGTTCTCCTTCTTTCCCTTGTTGCATGATATACCTTAGTCTCTCCGTCTCACCGTCTTCTGGGCAGCCTTCCTCAGCAGTCTTACTTTTTACTTTCATTTGATCCATCTATTTTTACATCCTTGCCTTATCTAACCCCTCCTCTCTGCATCTCCCTGTCTGTCTGACTTTCTTCCCTTCACATTATCTCCTTGTTGCAGCTACTGCACAGGTATGTGAACTCACTTGAAGAGATTGCGCTGTTGATGCTGAGATATGGAAATAAGAACAGGAGTTTTTTTGTGGTGTGGTTTTCATCGAAGTTGGCACTTGAAGAAGAAAAGATGAACAAGCCAGAGTAATTATATGGTTGCATTTCTTCTTATCTCGCTGTTTTTCTCAAATTAATAGTCACTTTGTATTTCAGACACACACAAGCACTTACCCAAAGGTAGAAACGAATGAATGTGATTAAATGAACTGTCAGGGGCAATACAAGGTAAAAGGCTGCTCTCTGGTGGTTATAATGATGAATAACAGTTTCACTGACAGGGGAAACATTTTGTGGGTCTACTGCAGCTAAAATCACAACATCTTATGTATCTGTCTTTGGTATAAATATGTTCTCCTTGAAGGAAGACCATCATTTAGTCAACACTTATTTTGATTCATTTACCTCTTTAAATAATGAAGGGAACCATTCTTCAAACGTTTTCCCTGTTCCTCACTTGAATATTAAATTGAGAAGAAAACACAAAGCAAAAAACATGAATTAGTAAAACAGAAAAAAACAAATTGAACAAACATCATTAAAAAGTTAGTAGCTGTTGGTAAAGCAGCATTTTTGTTAGTGTTCTGTTTGTTGTGATTTAGTGCATCTTAGTTAAGGGGGTCAACAGGGGCTCAAAGCTCATGAAGGGGGCCTTGTGCGGTGATCCATTGCCACATTTATTCAGATTATACAGGAATGTTAGATCATATGACACTCAAATTACACCAATACCACCATGCATTTGGTCGATCACCATGCGTTTGGGCAATCATATCTATAATATTCTAATATATGCTAAAAATGAAGCTTAAACAACCAATGTTGTGACACTCACTAATGTTTTTATAATAAAAAACTCTTAAGAATGCATTATTATGTATTTTCTAGCAGATTTGTGTTAGTTTAACTCTCTTTGAATCTCATATTTATTAAAACAACTAGTATATTTGGATGCTAATTTTATACTGAATTTAAATTCTCCTCTGTGGTCCGGCATTTCCTTCTTATTAATAAAAGATCTCAGTATGCAACTGCAACTGCAACCGTACAATATTTAATTGGAAGGAACATTAGGTGTACGGAAACGAAATGAATGAATGAATGAATGCCCCTCAAAATGTTTTTTTCCAGCCCCCCAAACCTTCACCAATTAATAACGATGCAACATATAAATACACATAAATCAATTGAATAAAAATGAATGAGAATAATACTAAGTATAGGACAAAAACAAATACTTAAGTAATTTCTTAATGATACTTTGTGTGTGCGCAGTTGTGTTGTGTGTACGCGCCTACGCGTGTACACGTCATTGTATACATCAGGGTTTACGTCTCATTATAAACCGACGTCATGTCATCGGTAGCGGGAAGCCTGGAGTAGTTTACAAGCTATGCTGTTTACGGTGAACACAGCCATTTGACACTTTTATACACCCAAAACAAACAAACAAACAACAACAACAATTTATTAAACTAACGGTTAACATGCAGGAACATCGAAAACAATGTCCAAATGTAAGCAAATGAGCACTTTTAGGCTAGCCTGCGATGTCACCCTTTGAGACCCAGGTGACATTAACGCTCCGCCCAGCTGGGAGCGAGAGGACGGTGTCAGTCAGAAAGATAAACTGCTCTGGGAAGTCAGTTAGCACCGTGAGGTCGTCTGCTGTGGTTAGTTTATTCTCATATTTAGGAGCTGTTTTCTACGAGGATTTTACAGCCCGGATTAATGTTGACGTCCTCCCGTCTTTTTTAGTCGGTAACGCTCGGCGTCATTAGTTTATCCGTGTTGTCATCGTGACAGTTAAACTAGCGGCTAAAAGATAGAGTAGCTTCAGGCTATTTTAACCTTAAAGTGGAATTACTTCATGGAAATATGAGGATTCACATTTGTTTATTATCCACTAAGCTAAATGTACAGGACTCGAAAACAGACTTGACATGTCAAGAAGCTTTTCATTGAACTTGTGTAGTGGCTATGGGCTAGCCATCACTTCACATAAATGAATCCTAACTGTTTTAAACGGAAAGTGAAAGACTAACCGCCTCTGCTTTACTTTACAACATGTTATTTACAAGCTAAGACGATCAAGATGGAGTGTTTGCTGACCCGTAATTGAGGTTGTAAATATGAGTTTCACAGCATAAGGTAAGTTGCTTTTCGGTTACATAAGTGGCGTTATGATTGTGAAATGAATGATGGGAAAACAGTTAACCTAACCGTGTTGGCAATATTTGCTGCCTATTCATAAATCTCCTTATTTCTCTATTTGAGTATGGGCATACATAGTTGCTATATACATTTTAAATTAACAATAACTCATGAATGTAAAAAGGCTTTGATGCAGTAGTTATTAATCCTCATGTTGATGCCAGTGAGGCAGAATAGGCCATGTTTCTAACCTCACAACATTATGCCCTTGAAAGAGTTACTGTACCATGAATGAGGATGACCAGGCCATTTATGTAATAAGCATATAAAAAGCAACTATTATATAACAAATTATAACAGAAGTTGCACTCAGATAGTGATTTCATATTGTAGTATTTCCTCTTGACAAGTCTCTCTATATGGCTCAGTAGTTAAGTGTAACTCTATCTTGTTTGAGACACACCACTGAAATGTGTATTCCTCATGCACTTGTGAGCATGTAACAGTAAAAGTAACTTAAGATGACTCATGGGCCTTCATGCTCCCCTCAGACATGAGTTCAAAATGAACCAGGGTTTTCTATACCATGCAGTGCAGCCTCACTTATTCATATTTTTATACCAGAACTGAAGTTGCTGTCGGTCAAGTCTCATAACTATGTTTGTGGACCATTTAAGGCTGTGGTCTATAACAGCCCAGACAGTGAAAAGTGCCATGGCATCAATGTGCCAGCACACATTAAGATAAGGCATGACTTATTGCCCTTAGTGTAAGTGAGATGGACACTCTTCTGGTGCTCCAGTGTTTGGGTGTGGTCATATTTACACACACGCACTCACACACATGCACATCCATGTGTGTGTTCCTCAGGCACCTGTTGGCATAGGTCCTGGAGCGCCACCTTGGCTGAGGGTGTGTTTACAACTTGATTCCCCCCAACAACAGCTGAATGTCTCCACCATGTCCCTGCCTCCTTAAGACCCCCCATATTGCAGTTCAATATGTGAGGGTTTTCCCAGACTGTGTCTGCCTGTCTTAATGTGTCCCCTTACCATCAGTGTCTAGCTATGCGTGAAGATACACATTATACACATCACCCTTAGCATAGTAGTCATTCCAAAGCTCTCTTAAGGGCAACCTTGAGGCCAATAGATAAGATGGTAAAATGTGCTTGCGTGATGCTAAAAGCGACTACTTGCAGCAAGGAGAAGTGTTGAGTCATTATGCCAGGAAACACAGCCTGAGAGAGTCCGCTAAGAGCTTGGTGAGTGCTAAACAGCCCTTGAAAGCATCAGATAATGCACCCTTTCCACTGTTATTGTTGTATCTTATTTATTCTGACAAAACTGACATGGCATCTCCTAGCTCCTATTTTTCTCGGACTCTTTGCACACGCTCTCCCCTATTTTCTATTGCTCAAAATCTAATCTAATGGCTAATAATTTAAGAGGTCCAGGGATTATTTTGTCACTTAGAATAATGAACTGTGTTTATAGTTGTTTGTGTTTGCATGTCTGTGTTGTGGTGTTATACTATAGCCACTTGATTTGACTTTGACTTTTCTCTGATCCTCCTTGCCCTCTTTTCTCTCTGTATGTGGTCTAACATTAGAGCTATACTTAGCCACGCTTATCAGTTACCTCGGTACGACCACATATGTTTAAGTGCTTTGAATAGCTCGGTGTGTTGCAGAGTGTAGAAAGAGTATGTCCGATGCATTGCCATGTCGAAAATGAACAGGAGCTTTGAGCAAAATGCTCTTTAAAGATCAGGAAATACCCTTGTAGTACTCTTTGCATGTCACCGTATTTAGAGTTCACTTTACAATGTCCATGTGTTTGTGGAACCCTGCCCTAATCTACCCTTAAGTGAAGTACTTTCAAAGATAGCCATTAAGAACGCTGACCTAAACGTACAACAACAATTTGCGCTGTGAAAGTTCACATTTTCTATGATATCAAATTATAGGTTGTATACAATGGTTTCTGTACAGAAAGCAGCACTGCTATATTGGATGGGTTGTTTTTCATTGTGTATAAATAATCCCTCTATTCTTTTGCTCCTGTGTTTGCACAGGTGTCATTATGAACACAATGGTAGCAGCAGATGTGTGTTATTATTGGCTTGATGATGACGTTTGTTGTCTAGGCTCAAATAAAATGTAATGTAATGAGCTGCTGCTGAAATACCAGACATCTCGAACTAATAGCAGACATTATGACTTGTCGCACAGGTGTTACATACAATATTACAAGTCAATACTTTTTATTAAAATGAATGTCTATAATGTCAATCTCTTATAAACCTATGGTACACTTACACAGGTGTTTTCACTTTACCTGATTAGACCGATGTCCCAGCTGTGTGTGGGCGTGTACACACACTGTGCATGATTGACATTGCGCATTACGTCTCCGTCCAATATCAGGCATAATTAACCTTCAGTCAAAACCTGTGTGGATGTGCAGGACTGTTAGTATAAATGTATGACGCAAAATTATAAATTGTAGTTACACTAAGCAGCTAAAACCAGCACTCGCAAGTTCATTCAGTGTCATTATTATTGTATTGGCATTACTTCGTATTATGAATTGAATGCTGTATAAGGCACAGTATCATTGCATATTTGTTTTGTGCCTCAACACGTGCCTGCTATTGTTGCTCATATCAATTCATTTCACAGATAGACAAAGTATGTTTGGCGTGCTTCATCCAGCTTTTCCATATCTTATTAGCTTCTAGTAATGTGACCAATTTGAGCTTGCATTACACATAGTCACATGATCCCTCTCCTTAAAACCTTTATATCGCATTCAATAATCCTTCAAGGCTTTGAATCATGTGGTATTATAGAATCTTTGTGTCCTTTGGATCAGGCGTTGTACAACCAATGTGCTGGAGTTTGTGAGCTGTGTTTTGAGGTTAAACGTTTGCTTTCAGCTTATCTACAAGAACACTGCTGAGTCACTCTCAATCACAGTATATGACTTGCTGCAATCTGCGACCATCTGTTCAACATACACGTTTCTTCTCAGACACTATTGTTTGTTTTCATGTTCATGCTACTGTACCTGTTTCATTTGGCATATTGCCCTTTGTTCACTCAGTAATACTATATCATTCTAACTCTTAAACCGCCATTGCACCTTAATTAACATTCATTTTGTCGTGAGTTTAAGCTCGGAATATATCGTTTTAGCTGTTGTGAGACTGTAGGGACATTTTGCTCATTACTCATGTCCTGTTCAAATGCAGAGATAACGTTATGTCTATGGGATTACCTGCCCAGTCATTATGTTGATATTCAAATACTTTATTTGCATGGCAGACTAATCTGCAACCCTCAACATCACCATATAAAGAAATGATGGTGACTGTCTGTGCTCAAAGCAGTTAACACAGCAGAGGTATCTCTAGCCACAACCACCTCCAATGAGTATTTAGTCAGTTTATCACAGAAACCTCCTGAGGTGCATAGAAAGGTTACTCTTTTGTATCAGACTCTCACACAGACAGCTTCCCGTCTAGTTTCATCCGTTGACCTAATAGCTCTAATTCGCTGTGAAAAATAGGACACAAAGGCCTGGAAAACCTCAACCGTGGTCTTATTTGATGTAAGGAGGCTTTGTTCTCCCTAGCCTCACATGTTTGCTTGTTACTGTACACACACGTACAGTAGGAGAATAATAGAGATTAGGGGAAGTCTTTGTTAAGAAAGACAGCCTGATAGACAGTGGAAACAGGAAAAGAGGGAAGTTGGGCAGAGAGGAAGCAGGAGTGTAATGTCCATTCAAAGAGCACAAATCCATCAGGCACAGGATCTATTAAAGGCTTATATTTTAGATTATTGTTTCATATTGAGGGCCTTAACCTGTTAAGCCCTGAGCCTGTTTTTCAGGTTTCAGGCTCGAAAACTCATCTCTTTCGACTCCACCTCGAGCGATATAATTACTAACAAATAACTGCTAACAGAGCACTTATATACTAATAAAGGACTGGCTTATCTACAGCCAGTTGAGTAGCACTTGAAATGCTTGGCTCTATGAAACCTGATGTACTTATATATATTTTCTTCAAGGTTGTGTCTTCCTGGTCGAATGTACTTATTGTAAGTCGCTTTGGATAAAAGCGTCAGCTAAATGCAATGTAATGTAATGTAATGAAAATGACATGCCCAGAACAAATGACTATAGCTTCACTTCTAAAAGGGGTAAATGAGTAATGTTTTTTCTCAAAGTATTGATACACCTGTGAGTTGGATGTAGACAAGTCAGAATCAATATAGATGTTTTTATTTTAAAGTAAATTCAGATTGAACATAGTAAAAAAAGTGTAAATTATAGTTTCCGTCCAAAGAAAAACCATTACTTATAGTGAAAACCACCTTTGAATGATGGGATAGTAGACTAAACGCTTTAGGAATGGCCCCGTAAAGTGAAGTTGTGTGTTGTCTTTTCTGGCTTTCTCTGCCGTGAATTTGATACTTATACCATTGGAATCTGTGGAATCTCAGCTTTCATATGCTATCTAGTTTGTTCAGATCGCATGAAGTATAACATATTGCTACCGTGAGTTATGTGCTAAGTGCGTTAGCACCATTTAGCTTAGTGCTGATTCAGAGGCTTGGCGTTAGACTTGTGTTTTGTTTAGGTACAAATTGTTCATATCGCCAGTTAGCTGAATTTCTTCCCGTTAAGTGGGTATGACACATTAATAGGTTGTTAAATGTTAAGAAGCCCTGAGACACAGTTTCGTGAATATTGTTGTGTTTGCCCCTGCCGGCGGGGGCAATCGGGCTTAACGAGTTAACTTAAGATCTATTCTCTGAAAGCTAAATCTCTCACCGCTTATGTTTTGCATTGTAACTCTTGACGATAAGGAATGAGTCAGAGTTGGCAAAGGTTACATCTAATGACCAATAAACAGCACATTGTTCAGATAAGCTGGGGATGTTTCAGCTGAACTCACATGTCAGCATAAAGAAAAGTGCTTGATACAGTAGAGAAAGGGATGTCATTGTAATGGTATCATAAAAGCTTGGGGGAAGGCAGGCGGTTTTCATTCATTTCGCCCTGAGTCCTAGTTGATATATAAATGTTCTTATTTGTCGTTCTGTTCACGAATCATGTGAGAAAACACGCCCATGATTAATCTCACTAAAAGGGCTGTTGTATCGATGCCTAATCCTCTGAATGTGCCTGTATTGTATAATACGTATATTATTATATAATAATGGTTCATTTAGAGTTCAGGTTTTCATCTAAGCTTTACATCAGACTCAATTCATATCATGTCCGACATCACACAGAGAAAACAACTATCTTGTCTATCTTGATAACGTCATAAAATATGCTTTATCAACAGCATGATGTACTTCCTGTGTGCTGCTGATAGCATAATGACTGTTTTTATACAATTTCACACAGCTTTCTAAATTGTATTAATCCATTTAAAGCAACAAGTACATTTTCACATTTGGGAAGTGGAAACCAATTAATGTTGACCAATTTTGCTTCATAGAAGACTACAAATGGTTTACAATGGGACAACTCTGGGTTTTTGGAAGCCATCCAAATGACAAACAGCTTTTTGGACCTTTAATCGTTTTATGGTTTTTACAAGGGGAGCCAGAGTTAGCAACATTTTCATATTTACACTCAATACAATTTAATGATACCCGGTGATGTGAAAGAGATGTTTTTAGTACTTTTCCCAATGTGAACCAATGGAGAGGCGAAGTCCCTCCCTTTCCGGGGGACCTCCATGGGACCTTATTTCGGAAAAAGTATTTATTGAAGTCAATGGCGAGAGAAAGATTATCTTTCGATCCCGTTTGAATTGTGCCACAAATTACACATATGATGTTTGTCAATTTAAAAGATGATTTTGCAAGTCAAACAAATTAAATAAATGTGTGTGAAACCGCTCAATGAACTACATCTCCCTTCTTGTACCACACACCAAGACGGCCGTCGAGTTGGCACATTTCACTTCTTTCTTTCAGAATGAGGCAATAAGTATTAAAAGAGGTGAAAATCACTACAAGTTTGGGCATGTTGAGAGCTGTCCATACTACATACACAAAAGGGGAGTTAGTTGGTTCCGTAAGAGCCAGCATGCAGGACCGGGATTCTGGGATTTGGAGTCTTTCTAGTTGCGTATTTTTCATAGTCTTATATTTCAACAGTTTTACGACAAACTGTGACTTTTTGGACACGGAAATGATTTTTTTGAGATTGACAAACATCATATGTGTAATTCGTGGCACAATTCAAACGGGATCGAAAGATAATCTTTCTCTCCCCATTGACTACAATACATAATTTTTCTGAAATAAGGTCCCATGGGTCGGAAGTAGATGGGCGGGACTTCGCCTCTCTGTACTCCACTTTGAGGGTTTCTGCAGCTCTCAGCCACTTTCCACCTACTTGAGTGGTTTTCTGGTCCAACAAACCAAATACCAGTTTACATACAAAGTCCAACTCATGAACTCACACCAACAATTCTATTCTATCATAGTAAACAACAACTGAAAGTGTGATTGATAAAGAAAGTAATCCAAAGATAATAGTTCTGTCAGGGTTTAGAAAACAAAACCATGTCTAAAATGCAGGTGTATGTTGGACATTTCACTGGAAGTCAGAAGGAGGACTTAAATCGGAAGCTTCCTTTTAAAAAAGAAAAAGTTAGCTAACTTCTTGGTCATAATGCCTTTTTCAAAGCAAAATAGTTGTCTCTGCTAGATTGTTTGATTTTAGTAAGCTGTTGTTTGCTTGGTGAAAACACAGTGAGCAGTGGATACAAACTTTTCTGTTAACTTTACTAAACCATACAATAAAGAATTGCTTGACCATGGCTACACAAATTGATAAAAACACAAACGATGTATTTGAAGAAGGTCTATTATCCTAATTAAGATGCTGTTACTTATATCATTATAGGCCTGAGCTAGTTAAGCAACACATAGCTGTACCATGGAGCCAGTTCGGGTGAGAGAGTTTTATCTTTTAATTAAAAGAATAAATTGTTGCTAGCAGTTGTGTGATCAATCATTAATGAGATGTTCTGTGGTCACTCTGAAGTTTTATTATGCATCAAAAAGAAAAAGTAAGCCGGCTCTGCCTCATAGCATAAACGACTCTAATGACCTGGCCGACAGTGACTGACACCTGCGCTACTGCCAGGCAACAGATATCAGCCTTTTTATCCCATACAGCCAATCAGAAGGTGAGAATTAAATTGAGCTGTCAAATGCACTGCAGTCTTCTCCCATGTGGTTCAAATGAAGGTCATACATGGGAGAGGGAACAGATACGCATGTCTGTCTCTTCATGACGCGCACATACACTTAAAACTGAACGATAAAGCAGGGAGAGGAGTGGTTTGAGGAGAAATGTGATTACAGTGATGGGTGTGTAGACATCTGGGCACTTCTAACAGTGAAGATAATTAGATTATAACAAGTCCTACCAGCACTACTGCTTCTCAGAATCACACCTCACAAAGAAGGGTTATTCTTATGTATGAGTCAGGGTGGATGATGAGGACTTTTTGAGGGTGGTCCGTGTCGTGACTTGTCTGTTTGACTTGGTGAAGACAATCTTTGTGACTGTCTCGTTTTTTCTGAATGAATGAACCACCTGGAAAAAAGTTTCCAACATTCAGATGTCATAACAGTTTTCCGTCTAGAATAAGCTCTCAAAATCCACACCAATTTAAGGCTGTAAATGTTTAAAAGGCTGACTTTGATTGAGGCTTGTTAAAAGAGGTATACCAGGAAGTAATTTAAATGCAAAAGAAGTCCTTTGCTACCCTGTGTTTAAGCCTTTTATTTTATTGCTGCTGATGTGGGTTGAATCGGACTCAGTTGTGATTTACCACGGCATGTGATACTTACAAACGGTAGATATTGAGGAGCTGGCTGGCTGGCTGTATGGTTTACAGCTAGCACTTAGCTGAAAATGGTGGACTGAGGGGGACCAGTATGCTGTCAACCATGAAATGTGTATGGGAAATTGAACTTGTATTGAATCTTTACGAGAACCACAACAAATGCCTTTTTACTGGAGTGACTTAATGTGCAGCTAAGTGCTGCTAGGCGGGATCTGTTTCCCTTTATTATCCCCTCTGGAGATTCGATGACTTTAAAGGGCAGCAGCATGCAAACTGACAATTACTACTCTAGCTTGTCAGTAACATTTCTTTATTGGTGGGAATATGTGACTTTAGTCTTTGGACTTTGTAATATATTGTGGATAATTGATCAGACTGTTTCCTGCAGAAGTTTACGTCATTTGTACTGACAACAATTCTTTGTAATTTCTTTCTTTTCTTCTTTTAGTGTATTTCCCTAAAACATAATTTGTCCTCACCACTTCTGTACTCTTGCAGCACACTGGGTGGGGCTCCTGAAAGATGCCCCATCAAATATTAAACACAGCCATAAAGGCTCTGTTCTCCACACGCACGCACACGCACGCACGCACGCACGCACACACGCAAGGAGAGAGCCAGGCGGCAGACAGACCAACCTCTGAAGAGTGTCTTCCTGTTCCTGCGCTTTTCTCTCGTCTGGACGCTGCCTTACTTTCAGATTAGATGATGGAGGAAACAAAGTGCAGTGACTTGGCAGGGTGTAGCTCTTGTCTTAATGATTCACTCTTGGATTAAAATAATTGGAACATAAACTCACTCAGTTAAGGTAACGTTTTCTATTTTACTTTTCTGTGGTACATAATGAGCAAAAAAATGTATATTGTATATGTATGTTCTTCTGGTATCTTGTTCAGTATACTCAAACATACACTGTAGTTGTGAATGTAGCAGGTTGCCACACCTTAACTTTCCCCACTTCTTTCCTCTGTTGGTCTCTGTCATTCGATCTACCCCAGTTAGTATACAGCATTACCAAACCCTCTATGCTGTCTCATTGGATAGGCATCAAGTAGCATCAGTGCAGCTCAGCCTAGTATTGCTTTCACTCAATACACATTAGCCTAGCGTCAGTGTTACTTTCATCCCTGTCTCATTCTATTAGCCTGCTCTAATGGCACTCTGTTAATCTCTTGTGGGACAACGCTTTGGCCCACTACTGCTCGGTCCAGATGACTGGCCTAGTTATTACTCCACTGGGACACTGCACTCAATATATGTACATGAAGCTGGACTTTGAGTGTCAGTAGGAGGTGAAAAAGTCATTTGGGCTGCAGTTGATTGTCAGAGTATAATTTTTATGCATTCTTTCATCACAGACTATGCAATTAGATATCATTCATCCAACATATCAGATATGTTTTAAAATGTGTGTGTGTGTGTGTGTGTGTGTGTGTGTGTGTGTGTGTGTGTGTGTGTGTGTGTGTGTGTGTGTGTGTGTGTGTGTGTGTGTGTGTGTGTGTGTGTGTGTGTGTGTGTGTGTGTGTGTGTGTGTGTGTGTGTGTGTGTGTGTGTGTGTGTGTGTGTGTGTGTGTGTGTGTGTGTGTGTGTGTGTGTGTGTGTGTGTGGTGGCCCCTTAAAATCTTGTCTCAGAGTAGAGCCAGCTGGAGGATATATAGGCTCTTCAGACAAGGATTAGCTTTTGATCTATTAAACGATTGGTTTGGCACTATAAAAGACAGATTCGCCAACATCGACAGAAAGTAGAAAGCAAGATGGAGGTAAATTGCAAGCTGCAGCTGCCCTCCACATCAAACCAATAAGAGTCTTCATTTTTTGCTTCCTCACTCCATCCATCCTCCCTGTTCATGCTTAATCTTCTGTCTCTCCCTTTCTTCAGTTCTCTTCATTGTGAAGCTACAGTCTGTGTTGACTTGAATTGCTCAGATATACCCATTTTTTTTCTACAAAAGAAAAAGCTGTTAAGTGTTTCTGAAGCTACATTTTTAGTAGTTACAAATACAGCTCTAGTGCTAACGAAGCTATTCAAAAAATGTAAGTGCACGTTACCATTTACGCCACACAGGAAATAGTAGCAACAGAACATCTACCACAGACTAAAAAGTTGAAGTCTGTGTAGATTTGTATGTGATTATAGAACCTTTCATATCTCTAAGGCAGTGGTTCTCAACTGGTGGGTCGCGACCCAAAAGTGGGTCGCGGACCTGTATCGAGTGGGTCGCAGATGTGTGAGAGGAAAAAAGAAAATTCCTTTTTTTTTCCGTGAAAAAAGTTAAACTTTTATTTTCAAGGCCCGACTTTCTAACGCTGTGCATGCAGTAGGCGTGCATTGGACTGGAAGTACGGGAGACCATAAACGGTTTTGAAAACTTCTGTCACGTAGTGATCATCTTCTCAATAAAACATCTTTGCTGATGTTTTTTCGATTCTTCTGGCACAGAGAATAACTTTGCAGTATAACTATTCTTTATACATCCATGGGTACAACTTCAGATACAAATGAACACATAATGAAATATGACCCCCGGTTTGATGATTGACAGGTCACAGAACAATGGGGGCTATCTACCCTTACCCACAATTTAAAGTAATTCACACAGACTCTCTCCTCTTTGCTCTTCTCTCTATGAGGAGCAGCAAGCTGTCGGAACAAAGTGAAAAACAAACAATGGCATATAATATTATTAATATGTCGGGTAGTAATACATCTATATATTTTCTTCTCAGAGTGTACCAGAATGGGTAGTTTATATGTTAGTATTTCTAAAAATCTCCTGGGGGAGAATCCCCCCAGACCCCCTTTAGGGGTTGGGTTTTCAGCATGTGCCTTTTTATGTTGTACAGTTCAGCTTTGATTCCACCATCTCATTAAACCTTATTTAAAAGCATTATTTTGTTCTGTGAAGGGATATATGCACTGTACTTCACTTTAATTAATATTGTATGTTGAAAAGCGTATATTACAGCACGATTTTTTGTTGAATAGATTTGAGTGGTTCAAAATGTTGGGTCATGATCTATTGACAAAGGAAAAAGTGGGTCCCGAGGCCTGACCAGTTGAGAACCACTGCTCTAAGGGCATGTTTGTTCAAAAATAAGACTGTCCAAAAAGAAACCTGGTTCAATCAGCCACTTTACAGCTTAGCTTGAAATAAACCCACTTCCAAAAGACATAACATTTCTTTCAGTTTTATGTCAGACAAAGAAGGGCCACTAATGTCTTGTAAACCTTTACACACCAATTATGTTTTAGCAGGAATGTGTTAAAGACATTTTACTTTTACTTTCAGGGTTTCCCCCAGGAAATTGTATTAGGTTGCTCAACTCTTCTCCTAAACATTGTTTTCAAATCTAACTGTTTTTTCCAAATAAACTATTTGTACAACAATAGCAAACAATAATTATTATTTTTGATCAATTTTCTCAAAGTTGTTTTTATTACTGCACTTAATGGAATACGAAAATATTGCTGCTATGAAAGCAAGGGTCTGCATTAAAGAAGTGATGCCCTGCTTTGGAAAGTAAGGCAATACAACAGACTCTTAATACGTAATTAACAGCTGACAATACTACTAGTTAGGGTGTTACCCACATGTGAAGTTGCATTTGCATTTTTTTATATATTGTTCACGGTTTTCTTTTGAAACTACTAAAAAAGAGCATTTTCTTTCTATATACTGTACTGACTTCATACTTATTCCATATCCCTTTCTGGGGTTTCCACAGTCTGAATACAATTCTCCCCTTATCAATGTAATGCGAGAGGAATGATGTATCCTGACATTCTATTTTTGAGAGATGGTGCTCAGAGACTTTTTAATGATGGGGAACCATGAGCATTCTGACATGGAGATACACTGTAGCATCGTGTGTAGTAGAGCACCTCCATTCATGCGTAGCCCCACTGACCCAATAGATCATAGCCCCTGGCCTGTCGCCTCCTATCTGCATCCATCTTGTTACTCCTGAAGAATGAATCTCTGTAGTGGGTGAGCAGTTCAAGTGAAAGCTTTGCTAGAGGAGTAATGCACAACAACCTTATTCTTGCACTTCGGATGTTTCAGCCTTCCCAGATCTCTGCCAGGTGCTTTCTGTCTGGCTGTCCTCTGAGACAGAAATAAAGTAAGGCCAAACAGCCTCACTGGCAGACAGAAAACTCCCATTCCCTGTACGACAGAGAGTAAGAAAATATGTCATCTCACTTTTTTCACTGCTGAGATGCTGAGTTGCAGGTCTAGCAAAATATCTCTCTGTGGGAAAAGCCTGCCTGAAGTCTTGTCTCACTGCCTCACCCATTCTTACTTTATCTAACAGCATCTGTCTATCGCTGTCCATTCCCTTTTCTCTTTGTAATCCCTTCCACTCCCTCTGCTGCTTGCAGTCTTTCGTTACACACCCTATTTTATTATTCTCTGGATTGGAAGTTAAATCATGATATCGTTCCATGCACTAGGTGATATTGGATTTTGATCTAATCTGTAGATCTATTCCGTACTCAGACACAATCTATAAAGCAGCGATATTTAGACATCAAGATAAAACAGTTTCTTGCTGTTCTACAACCCTCAGTAAACACACCTAAAATACAAAGATAAACTAAATTATTGAAACAATCTCTGTAGACCTCAGTGTTGAACCAGGTTCAAATGAAATCAACAGCATTGAAGCTTGTTGGAGGTTTATAATTACAGTGTGCAAACGTTGCTCTCAGTATGATTTGTAGTTAGTTAGACTGTGTCCCTGTGGCTTTCCTTTACATTATTCATCCCTTCACACTGTCAAGGTTTCACGTTTTGTTTCAGATGCAGTGCACACCCACAAGAGGCATATTGTTGGCCTTGATACTTGGATGTTAGTGAAACTCTGGGATATTTATTTACAGTACTATACTCTGGGGGGAGGGGCAGGCCATCACATATAAGCGCATGACAGATGGCCTGCAAGGTTTACTGCCCTACCTTAGAATGTCTGTCAGGCGGTTTGGATGTTGTTTTTTATTGACGCTCCTCATGAGCTGACCTGTGTCCTTGTACTAGTATTGGAGAAAAGGGCTGGGTATTAATCATATTCGGTCCATAGCACTGGGAAACAGAAGCAGACATTTGCTGAAATTTGAACCGATACTTTGGGATTATATTTTTATTTTGAAGATAGTTGATTGATATAATTAATTTGTGAAAAAGTCATTATTAAAGCAAAACAAGCTTGTAAGTGTGTTTATGTTATGAACAATTATTCGCTCAAATAGATACATCACGATAGATATTTTGTAAATGTAAAATTGTAAATAACATTTTTTCATTTAACCAGATAAAAGCATTGAGATAAAATCTCATTTTCAATGCTGAGCTGGCCAAGAAGGCAGCAAAGTTACACATAACACACAGAGAACATAACTAAGAAAACAAAAGACGAAAAAGCAGTCACTACATTGTGCACATTAGGACAGTAAGAAAGGTACACTAACACTCAGTTTTAGGTTTGATTGAAGGTCATTCCAAGACCAAGGACCATAATAAAAAAGCCTCCTTTTCCCAGCCTCAGTCCGCACAGCAGGCAGGAACCTGGACCCGTATCCAGGCACTGGATCTGAGGTTGTAAGTGTCACAAACTGGGGAAAATCTGGCACATATGTAGAGTGGAAGCTTTCCTAAAATGGCTTTATACATTAATAAAAACCAATGCTGCATTCTACGCATAGTAAGTGTGGACCATCCAGTTAGGCTATACAGTTTGCAAATATATTATTTTGTAATAAAATGCCTTAGATAATCAGCAATGTAAGGTACTGTAACTTGAACGTCATTGGTACCAAAACTCTTGTAAATCATGGTCACATACACATACAATTGCCTTTTATATTAGGGCTTTGATAATGTGACATTAGTAGGCCACTGTGTTGTTGTTGTTGTTGTTGTTGCTGTAAATACAAATGTGAGACCTTAAGATTAGACTATTCTACATCCTTATTTACTCAACGCCCAAAGAATTACAACTAAACTATAATATAACAAGCATATCAACTGTGGATGGGGAATTTCTTTACAATGACTTCAAACATCAAAGGAAACTCCCGCACTGCCAACGGGTATCTTCCAATGTCTGGGTGACAAGTGAGATGACCCAGATGAGAAAACATTTGCCACAGCTGCGTGGAGGATTTGCTGTTTATTATGGTGATCTGGATGTGAATGAAACTTAAGAGGTTCTGGGCCATTCATACAGACGAGACCTCTAATCGAATTGCTACCCGTTAAACACACACACACACAACCACCACCCCCACCCCGGGGCAAAGAGGCTTTGGTTGCCCCACTTGCAATTGCTGACCTGATTTTGCGTGCAACTGTGTGTTTTCGTTTTTGTGCGTTGTGTTTATGAAGCAGATTAGGATGGTGGCATAGCCTGACTTCTGTAGCACTTATGAGTGTGTCTCTTTGATTGTAGACGTGTGTGTCTGTGCATGGGAATGTGGGGCAGCAGGGTATGTGGACGTTTTTTTCCTCCAGAACACAAGTCCCACATTTTCACACAACGCCCCTCCCCCACTAATTCAGAAGTTGAGTGGATTATTGCCCCAGTATCTGCCTTTGTGTCTTTGTGCCAGTTTGTCAAAGGATCTACTCAAAAGTGATTGATCTACTGTTGATCAACAAAACAGCCTGCATTTCTAAAAAAATACATTTACTTTCTATCTGGGGCAACCGTCTGCAGACAGTTTTTGAGTCCCTGCTTTGCTCCCTCATGCAGATTGATCACTTTCTGTTAACCGCTCCAGCCATCTGGATTTCAGTAACTTTCCTATTCATAATCTTCCAGCACTAGCCAGATGGATGCAACACGCAGGTGCACCACCAACACATGTACAATTGTCACATGGCTGATTGGAAACAGATGAATTTAACAACGAGTAGCTGGAAACGGCCTTGTGTTCTCCCTCTATTGGCTTACATGCTGTACGTCCTCCATTCACTATTCAAAGTGTGCTGGCTACCTTCCCAACACTGGTTTCCCCTTGTCCCCCAGGCGGTGTATATCCGTTTGCCCATTCTTCTGTTGGCCAGGCATCTCGGCGCCATATCCTCCAAAACCTGTGGCAACTCCAGGTCATGTCATCAGTGAATTTTTTTGTTATCATTATTCTATTAACTGTCTTAATATACCCATACATTTTGGGAGATTCAATAATAATAAACACAATACTCTGGTTCCTGCTATGGATTTATGTTCATACATGTTTGTTTCCTGCTTTGAATGGAGTCAAGAGTACCTTATGCATGGTTTAAAGTAGAGACATGTGATTTTCCATGTCTGATTGAAATTTGTGGCCGTGTACGGATTGCGTAAAGTCAGATTTAATTTAGCCTTTATGTCTCTCACATGACCACGTGAAAGTGTAAAGCCAGACTTCCCGTGACAAAGCCTCAAGTCATCCTGTAAGCTGTCGGTTTAATCCCTAATGCTCCTCACAGTCAGACAGGCAACCACTCCGAGACAGCAGGTGGACAAAACTACCCTTAGTGTTGTTACTATTTATCAGGGCATATGGTCATGGCATATGTGTGTGTGTGTGTGTGTGTGTGTGTGTGTGTGTGTGTCTGTTGTGTGTCTGACTGTTTGCTTTGTAGGATTACAGTACATTGTAAGTCAAATCATGCACACTGAAATCTAATCATCTATTTGTGTATTCTTTCCCCAGTTGTGTGTGATTCCATGTCCCTCCATGCCTTTTTTGGCATCTAATGGAAGAAAAATCACACATCAGGTCCGCCATGGTATCCAGACTGCCTAAGTTCGGTGGACGCTCCTCGACTGGTGCTGCCAGCCCCTTGTCCAATAGTTCTACACACCCGACCACCCCCACTCAGGATGGACAGACCACTCCCTCAGGAACACGGCCAAATGGCGTAATCCGAGCCTCTTCATTTTCCTTCAAATGGAAGAGAGACGAGGGGACGAGCCCCTCGAGCCCCACCAGCCCTGAGGATGGAGTTGAAGAAAAGGCTCAGACACTGCTCCCCCCTCTGGTAAAGGAGGTGAGAAATGGCTCTCCATCGACGCCCAAGATGCGGAGGTCAGGTATTTTGACGGTGGCTGTCTCCAGTCCCAAGGCCATCCCCAAGCAATCCTTGAAGATGAGTCCCAAAGTAGTGACCAAGCTAGACCAAAGCCCACTGAACGGAGGTCCTAAAATTGCAGCCGATAATGGCTTCAGCAGTCCAGTTCGAACGGGGTCGGAATCCCGACTTGTGCGGCCGAGAGCAGGCTCGAGCTCTCCCAGAAGCAGCTCTCAAGACAGCCTGTCCCAGTCAAGTGACAGCCTGAAGACCTTGGCACTTGACAACATGGTGCGCTCAAACAGCTTCACTCACTTCAAGCAGATTCCCTCACCCACCAGCCAGCCTATGACGCGGTCCTTCTCCTTCAACCGGGCTGTAGAGCTAGCCAAGCCTCTGGCAAACACTCAGCTCCGGCCTCCTCGCAGTAGTTTTCTCAAACCCCCTCAGCTGAGCAATGGAAGAGTGGGTTTAGGACTCGGAGGCCTGAATAGCGGCCTTGTAGGTTCAGGAGGTCTAGGTGGAGGACTTCAGTACAGTAGACCACCTTCAGCTACCTCTTCTCTCCCCACTCTCTCAATCCCTCCAGCGCCCACTACTCCTAGTCCTCTGAGAAAGCCTCTGCTCCCCAGCTGTGTGCTCAACAAGTCATTGGGAAGCAGTGGTTTGTCTTTGGGCTACAGGCCGGCTCGATCTGGGCAGACCAAGCAGCAAAAGCCACTTTTTCCATGTAGGGTCAAGGGGGATATCAGACCTTCAACTGCCCCTGAATTTGCAGGGCTATTAGGGATAGCAATAGACATTGAGCGGACTAGTGAGACTGCAAAAGCAGTCTCTCCCAGTGACAGTGATGGAAGCTCCGGAGGAGGAAAAGGAGGAAAAAGTGTGCTTAAGATCTCTGGCCAGACAGCAGGTGAGACTTTGGAGGACATGTCCTTATCCTCGGCCTCCTCTCTAGACAGAGGCGACACCAGTGAAGATTTTCTAGATGACTTTGACTGTCTGGGAGATGGGTTCAGTGATGGGGACCTGCCTGACAACAGAAGAACTGACAGCACTACTCAAACCCGCTTACACAGCTTTCTCAATGAGAGCCTTGACTGGGACACTATGGATCTGGCAGGTAAGATATTTTCGTAATTTCATTTAATGTTTGTTACATTTTTGTCCGTTTCTCAGACATGCGTTTATTTATCTTCTGCAGGACATAAAGAAGAGAGCCCTATGCAGGACTCTCAGGGACCGCTGGGCTTGTCTTCAGAGCCGGCTGACGTCCTTCAGGCTTCGTCTGTGGAGATGTCACCCTCCAACAGCTCTGGTGGAACCTACATGTGGGATGAAGATGGTCTCGAGCCACTTGGGGGGCCGGGGACACATCCATGTGACAGCTATGATGATTCAGACCTCAACAGCATGGTGAGTCCCAGTTTCCCGCTTTCCCTTTTAATTTAGTTAATGTGTAACTTCACCCCAAGGTCTCAGCATTACTTCACGCACTGAATAATTTAGAATCTTTTTTTAAGTCTGAGCCTTTGTGGGAGATAGAGAGGGGTTGAGCAGGGTGAGTGCATGGATGTGTGAAGCATGAGTTGCTCAGTGGGCGTTACAATTAAACAATTTGTAGTTAACATTTCATGACACGAATTAGAACAAACCTGTCGACTCTGTCGGCATTATCCTGCAAGGTTCAGGGTGGAAAGATGGCCTGTTGAGTCATTTTCAACCCGTAAAATATATATTTCTAAAACATTTGTTATATCATTTGTCATCATTTCCCAGCAGCTCAAAGCACCTTTAATATGTCAGTCCTAAAAAACGATTCTTATTAAAAACATTTGCCGTCAGTTTAATCCCTTCCCACTGTTGTCGGGGTTTAAAAAATCATATCAAGTTAACTTTTAATAACAAATTTAAAAATCTTATATCTACTTAATATCATAACTCACTCAATATGAAATCTGTCAGATTAACAACCTTCTCAGTAAGACATATTTAGTTGATAAACTAATTGAAAGTCAATCAAATGACAGCTCCAGGTATGACATTTTTGTTGTTGTATAATCTCACAATTATTCATATTTAAACTGATAAGGAAGTAAGCACTCCTGTTGAAGCAGCTGCCACGAGCATGTCATGTTCTCCTCTCTTAAATGTGAAGTGGCACATCGCTCTGTGGCACATCTCAGACAGAAAGGGAAAGGGGAGAACAGCTAAAAGCCTTTAGCAATGATAAGGTCAATAAGGCTAAAAACTTCAGTAACACTTAAAGCTACTGCAGCTTTACCTGATTGCTAGTTGGCGTAGAATGTGCTAGTGAGTGAGAAGTGGGTTCATTTCCAAGTGTTGTCGTTTTTAAGAGTGAGAGGGTTGAAAGAAAGGTAAAGGGTATGACTTTACTTTTTATGACATCTTGATAGCAGTACATGAGTACCAGCATCAGAAGGCAATCTCAAGTCATTCAAAAATATAGGCCTGCAGCAAACATTACATACAAAAATAATAATGTACCTAATGTAAGCTTCAGGAGCACACTTTAGAGTATCCTCAATCAGGGTGTGAGGAAGCTTATGTTTGAAGACCCCTTAGTTTAATTTTGATCCTATTTAATATGAAATTATACTCATTTTTTTTACATTAAAACATACAAATATTCAGTACTATGAAACTTCAACTTTCATCTCTTTGGTCTGTGATTAAAAAAGTTAAGATTTTTGTAAGAGTTAGTCTATCGAAGTGTTGGTTTACAATAATGCAGGTGTTTTTTCTGATGTCATTAAGTGTAATTTCCCTTTTTATAGGGGGTTGACTTTGTTCAGCTAATACCAAGTACATATACTGTACCTGATTACAACTTCGGGAACCTTTAGCACAACACAGACACACACTGTACATTGTTTAGTCCATTAATCAGTTCCACTTTTGAAAGATTCCTCCTTCCTTTTATAATTAGGGATTAAACGAGCAGAACAAAGGCTGAAAAGGAAAGGAAAAGTGTCTCGAGGTTTCTTCCAGCTCTCACTGCATTTTTCCTGCCAAGGCTTCTCTCTCCCTTAGAGGAATGCTGACCCGGCCACTGACTGTGTGGTAATAGCATTGCTCGCCTTCTCTTTGGCTCTCTGTACTCCTGTACCCCGGCACCTGATCGCAGGAATGCGTAAAGACCTTAAAATGAGCTGGACTAGAAATGATATAATACGCTTCATGTGTTTACTGTTATACCATGTGATGGAGACGAAAACTCTGAGCCACTGAAAATGTAACTTGTTTATCTCACAATAGTGGTATTTGTAATGGTAATCTGGCAAAACAATAAGAAAAGGACAAGAGAGGTGTGTGTGTGTGTGTGTGTGTGTGTGTGTGTGTGTGTGTGTGTGTGTGTGTGTGTGTGTGTGTGTGTGTGTGTGTGTGTGTGTGTGTGTGTGTGTGTGTGTGTGTGTGTGTGTGTGTGTGTGTTTGTGTGTGTGTGTGTGTGTGTGTGTGTGTGTGTGTGTGTGTGTGTGTGTGTGTGTGTGTGTGTGTGTGTGTGTGTGTGTGTGTGTGTAATTCTTCATTTCTTAGTTCAGTTACTGTCATGTGATATAGACTTGTCATGTGGCGTGAGAGTCCTTTATTTGTTCATATAGCAGAAAAAAAACAACGTAACTTGATAGCAGTGCTTACATCTTTTTATAATTACATTTTAATCAGTGCTAGTTAAATTATCTTCTACTGAATGTACCACAAAACAGTTCAGAAGTACAAGATGATCTTTGCATGGCTTGGCAGGATTTACTACGGCAACATTATTATACTTATAATTAAATATCCTGTAATTTTGCAATTAAAATAACTGCAAAGAGTTTGGGATTTGAATATTTTAAGTCAAAATCCAATTCTGGGATATTCTGCAGAAGGAAAAGGCCACAGGGCTGCTAGTTTGTATTTAACTAGATGATGTGTGTCCCCTGTGACTATAATCAGTAGCAGCCATCTTGCCGCCCCAGGCCAATGCAACAAAACCCGGCACTGCTACAAATCTGTAGATACATAAATGATTTCAGCTTTGGGGCTTGTGTGAAGCCTTTCTAAAGAGGAACAATATGAATAAAGAAGAATAGGGTGAGATTCAGTGACTGATAGCTGATGTGTGAAGATCGGCTCTATGGGGAATCTGCCGTTGCGATATTTAACTGGGCTATTTGATTAGAGGAAATGAGCCCACTTACTGTAATTAGATGCACTGAGCTCTCTATTCCACCATTTCCATCCTATTTTATTCCCATCTCTCTCTCTCTCTCTCTCTCTCTCTCTCTCTCTCTCTCTTACTCCTTCTGCCATTGTTCCCTGGAAATAGTAAATAGTTCCTTGGAAAACCACAAATATATGCCACGTTTACACGGAGACGAAACGGGTTGTATCCGCTACAGTTCTCTATCGTATGGACGGTTCGTCCACACGAGGCCGTAACGGAACCGCGGAAACGGAGCCCTCAAACGATAACGGCTCCCAAGGTGGGTAGATCTGCCGACGAAATGCTCTAGGGGCCAAACGGCTCCGTGTGTACGTCCTATAGGGGCGGTGGTGGTGGTGAAGTCGATAGGGACTTGGCTTGGCAACTGGAAAGTCACTAGTTCAAGTCCCGGCAAGGCACCGTTCCCCACACTGCTCCCCGGGCGCCGTTCAAAAATGGCAGCCCACTGCTCCTAACACAGGATGGGTCAAATGCAGAGAAACAATTTCCCCACGGGGATTAATAAAGTATATCAAATCAAATCAAATACGATCATTTCCTGATAACGATGACGCCATAGCCCCGCCTCTGCTGCTGACCCCGCGTCATTGCTGATGTGTTTCGCTAACAACAACAACAACAACGATGGCGGATCACAGGGTTGCTTTCGTGCTCCAGAGGCTACTGACCATGCTACAGATGTTGGACATGGAGAACTACATGAACTACATGTTGCTAAATCCACCGTGGAGAATAAACAGAAGGGCAACCATGCTCGGGAGGTCTTATTCGCTGCTTTTGGTGTATTTTGTGGCGGAAGTACAGCGCCACTTACAGACGGACACGTTTCTCGAGCCGATTCCGTGTGGACGGCAGACTCTTTTGATATCGACTAAAGTTCGTTTTCCGTTTCGTTTCCGTGTAAACGTGGCCATAATCTTGTCACAAAGCAGTGTCTGTGTCCAATATCATTTGTAATTCTTTCAGATTTCTGCTGCATAATCCATGTGGTCTGTAAGGACAGTGACAGTCTGCTAGGAGTTGAATGAAAGGCCAGCAGTTTGCTGATAGCTTTTCTTTTAGTCTTGTGAATGCATAAGCCTGCTGCTCTGAATTAGATGCTAGGGTAATTAAAAAGGAAAGGCATGTAATCATGGCTGTGAGCAAAAAGTACAGTTGAATCCTCTTAAAGAAGAACGCAACTAGTGTTTATAGCATTTATGTACATGTAAGCAAAACTCTCGCTGTGTTTGTTCCATGTTGGCATGAAAGATTAGATAAGATATTAAGCTCCTGGCAGGTTTAATGTTTCTACACTGCAGTGGCGTGCACCGTCCACTTGGAGGCAGTGTGTTTCCTTACGACAACACACTGTGGCTGCTATGGTGGTCCTGGCTTGTGTGTCCCAGTATCTTTCCGGCTATAAATGGCTCCATCTGCATTCTTTTGCCTCTATGCAAAATCAAGGAGGGAGCTACCTGCGCTGATAATAACACTCCCATGATGCACCATGCAGCACCATGCAGCTCAGTACAGTACCAGCTTTACAAAATTGGCATTGAGAGATGGAGGGACCCTTCTCACAGCGCCTGTTAATGTTTCCCTGGCCTCAGCGCGATTCATCATGCAGCGCAACGGCATCTCTAGACCAGGAAACTATTTATATTTAAATGGTAGAAGCATTTTGGACTATCTGAGAATACTTATTATTTTGTCAGTCATAAATGGAAAGGATCCTAGAAAGAAAGCTGTGAAAATATATAAATGTATCCGTGCAGCTTATGTGTTTTTTCTCTAGACTGTGTCAAAGGATGGAATTAGCAGTTTGGCTGTTGAAGGGTTTGTTTTTGGATTGATTTATAGTGTTAACTGCATACCTTTTATCCCCTCTCAGTATTTGCCAAATACTATGTTCAACTTGAATACAACATGAATAGAATCAGCAGATCTACCAACTTTGGATTTAGTAAAGCTTATTGTTATGGTGTTTTAGAATGCCTCTTAATAACAGAAGTACATTACCTTTTTAACTACAGCCCCTTGTCCCTCGTCGCAGCATGAAACCTTGCTCGAAATGTGCTGCAGCTGCTGCCATTTTCTCTCGTTTAGCAGTTTGGTTTTCGTGTGAATGTTTTACCCATTTCCCTTTCTGTGTATTACCCAAAGTCCTGGTGGTACCGTAATCCTTCCAGCTTCCTCAAAGCTGCACACTTACCGCTGCCTCTTATCCCCGATTTATTTATTTTGCCTCTAATTTTAGGCTTTTGAAGAGCAAGGTTGAGACAGGTCATTTCATTAGTGTTTAAATGAGTGAGGTGCTTAAGCCTTTTGTTTGCAGTCCTCAGCCATTTATGGAACAAGCTGCCAGTGAACCGGCTATGCTGCTGCATTAATGAGGTTTATAGCTCACCTGCTTTTGTTTTCTTTATTTTAATTTGACAGCAAGCAGCCTGTGAAGGTAAACAAGGGTTCTATGTAACCCTTTTGCTGCATTCAGCGCTTTCAATAGAGACCATCCCAAACTACTTCTGACAACAGCAGTCTGAGTCATTCCCAAATTACAGCCTACACTTCTATCATTATCCTCCATGACTCCCTTTAGTTTCCGACCACAGTCGTGACTATTATTTTACCAGCAATCATTACCATGCTGCTTATTATAACCACTTCTCTCAACACAGGCTCACATTTAGAAAATCTTATTGGCTGCTTATTTGGTCTCTATGAGAGATGAAGGCAATATATTAGCTGATTAGAAACATACAGTAAAACCATTTTCACCGACAAGTCTTGGTTGATTTAGTATAATCAGTTTGACTGTTTTACCTGCAGTTACATGATTAACAATGACATAGCCCCCACACTGTGTCAGGAACAGGTTACATTAATATTACCTCTAACTCATTTTCAAAGCGTAACCTCAATCTAAAGTTTCATTTAGGACTCGATGCACTAAATCATGGAGATAAGGCCTTGAATCTGCTATTAAATGATTAAAAGGAAGTTCACAAAGAAAAGCAGGTTTAACAAATCTTGTTTGAGAGACAGATGCTGCAGTTATAACAAAAAAAAAGCATAATCAGTGGCGGACTATTTATACCTAGGAGAGGTGACCCATTGAACTATCGGTTAATAATACATGTGCAACGTTATGTGTATAACATAGTAATTGGTTTTTGTTTCAGTTCAAATGTGCCGCATACAAGACCACCAATATACATAATGTGACACTGTCCAAAACTCTGTAGGCTGCATGTCATTAAAACAGACTTTTAAAAATACACAATTTTAGAGGGTAGAGTAATGTATTTCTCACTGTCAGCACTAACCTTATTAAACACTTGATTTGTTGAATCTCTCCCCACTCCATGTCCATGTCCAATTCAACTTGCAGTATTCTCATTTACATTTCATGCGCCTTGCCCTTGTGATTTTTAAATTATGCCGATGAAATTCAGTATCTAGTCTCTCATGGATATTTGATTTTCTTCCTCTTGCAGTAGTTTAATTCAGCTCACTGGTAAGCCTTGGGTGAAACGTAATCTACTTTTACTAACAGAATTGTAATTACATTTCTACAAAATATTCTTCTAGTTTTTTCACAAAAATGTATTATTTCTACAGAGCTTTGGATTTGTAATGGCTTTATTTGCAACTGTGGTGTTTACCTTACTCCCCACAGTATATCGTAAATGAGGAAAGCTAAATAGAGAAGCGATCAATTAAGCATAACGATCGCAGTACCTCTCTCTCAAAAGAAGGTCACTCAAATTAAGCAGGGCACTCATTTTGTACTATTAAAAGCAATAAACTAAATAAAACCACTTAGGTAAAAGGTGTAGTTATTGTTATCAGTCTAAGTAACAAAGCCTTTTCATAAAGCAGTGCAATGTGTAAACCGAAGCCTGAGGTGCCTGCTTGTTGGCAGAGGAGTGCAGAACGGCTCCTTCGTTGTTTTATGTCCATCGCTCATTCAATAATTTCACTCGGTGTTCCTGTTTCACTCTGCTTCTGTTTGCCTGTGCATAGCATAACACAACATAAATGAATGGTAATAGAAAGGATATGGCGATTTGTAACAATCTTTTTCTTGGTGTAACAGTAAACAATATTGGAGATTTAGATTATACCTTAGTTGAACAGTCACGGCTCAGCACAGGTTCAGTTCAGGCTGAGAAAAACTTCAACGCAAAGTTTATTTTATTTTGAGAAGACGGTAGTGCAACTGTCAAAAAGATACAAAATCACCTACCTATATTTTTAGTACCTATTTTTACAATGTTGCTATGATAGAGATTATACAGAAGTACACGTAATGCTGGTTAGAGCCTTTAAACTGAAACTGGTCAGTATTTGTTTCAACACATTTAAGTCCTTGCCAATTACAGTTTTTGTTGACAGTTATATATAGTATATTTTCACCTTCCCATAAGGCAGCTATCCCTCTCTGTATTTAAAGACCTAGTTCTGGTAAATGGATTACAATCCATTTTCTATATTCAGTGATGTCATCTATTGTAAATGTGTACAATGGTATAACAATGTTGTGGTATTTTTATTATTGCTTTTAGGATGTCTATCACCATCTGGCAAAGGGACTATCGATGAAAACTAGCCTTTTGGCTAATTCGAGTACTTTTACATGTTTTTAATATGTTGATTAATGTACACTGTCCCTTGTTTTAAATATATCAATTCAATGACATCTGGAAATAATTGAGGTAGAGGACATCTTCTTTCGCACCTGCCTGTAATCTGAGAAGGTCCCGCCTCTCTGGCTGGCTCCCGCCCGGAAATCTTCAGTAATAGCCTATCAGATAGCGCTGTGGGCGGGACATTGCTCGTGTACACAGAGTGGTGACGGCAGCCAGAGAAACGGCCGCATCAGAGCCAAAGTTTTATCGGCAATTTGATAAAAAAAGGCCGATACCGATAATCGGTCAAATGCGGAATATCGGCCCCTAATCTCCTCCATTAAAACCACAAGCGAGTCCCAAGATATAGAGAATAAGAAATGATACTGTTAAATACTGGTGCTACTGTCACACAAGAGACATGCACAGAGAGCAGCAGCTGAGCACACACACCCCATACTCTATACAAAGACACGGCATAGGCTATCGCATACTATTTCAGTATATCTGAGAACATTATTTTGGAAAGCGTTTGACCTTGATACAAAAATAATGATCCTGAAAATGTATTGTTTTGTATCCCTCCTCTCTGATAGAGTAGCTCAACTGAGATGTCATGACAACCAAACAGACAGATACTGGGTTGAAAAGAGGAGCTTACATTGTGTGGGACAAAGATACGAAAAAGACAAGTAAATTCTCCCTCACACTTATTGATTTGCCTCTGTAACCCAGGGCTGAAGTTTGTGGAGTCTTAAAAAGTAGTTAAAACTGAAATTCACCTGCCAATTTTGCCTTTTTGGATGATAATGTGCCGTGGCTAATTTACAGTCAGCCCACAAACATGCAAATGAAAATCAGAAACCCCAAAAAGATAGCATTAAGTAGAATTTAAGGTTACTGCAATGAGCTTTTATTTCGCTTTGCAAGTCTGTTGTGAAGGCATCTGGGTCACTCATGGGCAAAATGTCAAACAGAGAAGTTCAGCTTTAAAACTTTCCCAGTGATCTTAAAGGTTTTAATCTGCGTTTGATGAATCCGTGTTTGTTGTAAGATTCATCTGGTGCTGACGGTGGGAGCAGAGAGTGTGCCATGAAACTGAGCACACTGGAAGACCTTCACTCGGCTGTTACCATTTCGAAGGCTTCTCTTGCTGCAGGCTTTCGATTGATTGAGCATGTCTGTGTGTCAGAGATGGATCGAAAATTGTATGTCATAATGTCAAATTCATGTACTCCTACAAGTCCTTCCCTGAGTGAGAACAGGCACCACGGCAACATTTTAATTGGCTCAAAACCGCTGTTTTGTGCATTTTAATAACCGTTCCTAACAGATATTGATCTCGCTGTTGAATCACAGAGTTCACAACATGCGTTTATTGGGTTTCAATATTAAACAAATATCATAATTCTATCATGCACACTCTGCATGATAGAATTATTTCTTAACAATATATATTTAGTTACTTCACTTATATAATAAAACAGAGCTCAAGAACAGGGTCATGAAAATATCACACAGCAATGTAGCCTGGAGTCACTTTATCAAAGTCAAACGGCTTCTAACATTGGATGCCTTTTTGATTCCTTTTCAAACAAATGTTAAAATGAGCACATACTTTAAAGCAGGCAGTATAAACCCTGCAACAGTACTGACCACTGATCACTGTCAAAGAGAATGAATATTATCTTCTAAAGATTACTTAACAATATGATCAAATGTAACCCTTTTGTAACAACATTTTGATTAGTAACTGCAATTGAATGACATGTTTTTTTCTCACTTACTATAACGGGTTACAATGACATTTATACAAAAAATGTTTTCTGTTATATAATCATAATAATTACACATTGTTGTCAATCCCTCTTTCCTGGTTCCTGGGCCTGTCCTCGAGCAAGGCATTCATCCACAATTTACTCCTGATGTGAGAAGAATGAAAAATACAATTTAAAATCTTTAATGTTCCAGGCAATTCTGAGTGCCAACAATACTATTTACACCCGGGTGTCCGTAGCCAACAATGCTACTTACACCCGGGTGTCCGTAGCTAACAATGCTATTTACACCCGGGTGTCCGTAGCCAACAATGCTACTTACACCCGGGTGTCCGTAGCCAACAATGCTACTTACACCCGGGTGTCCGTAGCTAACAATGCTATTTATACCCGGGTGTCCGTAGCCAACAATGCTATTTACACCCGGGTGTCCGTAGCTAACAATGCTATTTACACCCGGGTGTCCGTAGCTAACAATGCTATTTACACCCGGGTGTCCGTAGCCAACAATGCTATTTACACCCGGGTGTCCGTAGCCAACAATGCTACTTACACCCGGGTGTCCGTAGCCAACAATGCTACTTACACCCGGGTGTCCGTAGCTAACAATGCTATTTATACCCGGGTGTCCGTAGCCAACAATGCTATTTACACCCGGGTGTCCGTAGCTAACAATGCTATTTACACCCGGGTGTCCGTAGCCAACAATGCTATTTACACCCGGGTGTCCGTAGCTAACAATGCTATTATACATGGATCTGTGGCTAGCATCAGGTTCTCTGAAGAGAAAAGAGGTTACCGTTAATGAAGATAATGAGAGTGAGTCGGAGGCATCTACAAGCCAGATTCCAAGATTGACGGCGAAGATTAGCTGGTTTTAGGCTCTCGTTAGCCAGTGTCTCGTAGCACAGAACGCATACTGGCAAAGGCCCATCTTCAGTGCTTGTGTAGGTAAATCCCTGTTCCAAGTAGTTCTCATTGTATTTTCTCTTAATCTTCCCTCTCTTTTTTTTCTTCCGCGGAATCTGGCTTGTAGATGCCTCAGACTCACTCTCATTATCTTCATTAAAGGTAACGTTGACCTCTTTTCTCTTCAGAGAACCTGACGCTAGCCACCGATCCATGTTTGTGGTTTTAAACGCGCACACGTGACGTAACCATGGGTACCACCCAGCACTTTGACTCGACCAAAAATCGTTTATAAATGTGCTATATAAATAAAACTTGATTTGATTTTGATTATATGGGTAACCAGTGGTGACATTAAGTGTTGTCCTTAATTAACAATAACAAAAATCTTCATTTTAACACTACGTTTATATATGTACTTATTTTTACAGTTTGCATATATGAGGTGGTCCGTGAAAATCCTTGATAATAAAAAGTGGATTTTATTTAGCTTTTTTCCACGGACCACCTGCAGCCGCGGACCACAGTTTGAGAACCGCTGCTCTAGAGTGCACAAAGCTTTTTAATACACAGAGGTGAACTGTCAGACAGCTGAAAAGAGCTAGAGCCAATAAACGATGTAAGAGTTGTACCTCAGTCCCGTGTCAAATGAATGAAAGTCAGTATATCAGTTACATTTCACCAGATATATGCGAGTGTAGGCTGTTTTTGAAAAAGAGCATCTGACCCATTGACGCTACTTAAGATAGATAGATAGATAGATAGATAGTAGGTGAATGGATGGACTGATGGATGATGATAATTAATAATACTTAGCTTTGCTGACAGTATTTGGAGGGCTGCAGAAGTACGAGCTGTTTTTTCCATTATATTCATTTTTATTCTTCATTAAGTCTGGCACACTGAGTACCAGGCAGTAATTGTGCAACACATGAGATTTACTATAATGACTCATTTTATGCTTGTGTCCTTTAGTCAAAGCCCTGTCAATTTAGTTTCATAAAGCCCAAAATTGCCTTGAAAAATAAAGCTTTGAACTATTGATTCAGTTCTCTGCTTTTGGGTCTGCTTTGAATTATTCGGCAGACCGCAGCGCAGCAGTCAGACTAACTGCATATTTCGAGGCTGTAATGAGTACTGTTTTTGTTGGATTTTCAAAGTGTTCAGTATTATCGTTCATAATTGAGTGATATTTTCCCAGAAGTGTGTTCTGTTATCTGTGTCTGTATTATGTTGAAGGGAATATGAGAGATTCATGTGAAACGGCATCACAGGAAAAGTATTTGACAGTCAAGTTATGATTGTTAATGACAACATGAAACAATAACGGAGAGTAAAAATGAATAAAGATAAAGGACATTTAATGCGCAAATGTCAAAAGCAATGAAAGCACCATCTAATTACAAGAGTTCAGCATGACATTCTATTTTATATAATGTATAAGTTCCACAAAGGAAGTATTAATGGAATTAATACATTACACATAGATGTGTTCCTGCCCTTGAGTCCAGTTCCTCTGTATCTACAAAACAACCTGCATTCCCCGTTAAAGAAGGACTTTATGTCACCGCATCAATTAATCCTATTGTGTGCTAAAAAGTTATGGTTTTTATATCTCATAATAAAATATGGGTTTGTAGCAACTAAAAGCTGCTTTGGAAGAATTGCTAATGCCAGACCAAGGACAAAAGGATCCTGATTTATGCAAACATTCATGTCTTGGAGGATTAGGAAAGATTTAAATGTTTCAAAATGCTGTGTGACCCAAAAATACAAACTGCGTCTGTATTTGTCCTTTAGTGCATTGTGTGTTTTTGACTTAATTGTTGTTGTCTAGATAATATTTATCCCCATCAGTTAGGCTTCCCGAACAAAAACACATTTTTCAAAAACACAGAGGAAAAATGATATAATGCACTCGATATAATGTGCCTAAAATGTACCCATAATGTTATCTAATGACGACGAAATGACTTTTGCCTGTGATTCCCCAGGATATGCTTAACAACCTGGACCCTCCGGCATCAGGAGAGCTGGATGAGGATGACCTCATGCTGGATGTGGACCTCCCAGAGGAAGGCTTGCACGGTCAGCACACACACACACACACACACACACACACACACACAACACACACACACACACACACACAACCCAACACACACACACACACACACACACACACACACACACACACACACACACACACACACACACACACACACACACACACACACACACACACACACACACACACACACACACACACACACACACACACACACACACACACACACACACACACACACACACACACACACACACACACACACACACACACACACACACACACACACACACACACACACACACACACACACACACACACACAAATTGTATTTATCTTATACAGGATTTAAATTTGCGAGGTTATTCTTTGGCCATGAGAAATGCTTTAGTATCATTGGCTGGAAGTCATCCATTGTTCATCGGACACCTCCAGCGTTAGTGCTCTGATCATAATTGTAAATTAATGCATTAACCAAGGCCTGAGCATTCTATTTCCAGCATTATCCTTTTATGGCATATACTGTCTAGAATTGAATAAATCCCATTTAGCCTTGGGTGAAGAATTGTCTCTGCAACATCCATTAGCATCTTTTAATGTCTATTATGTGCTGTTATTGCTAATATTTGTTTGCTGAAGAGCTTTTTAATTACAACTCCAACATTGTTCACAACTAGCTCTGAATGACAGGTAGGCAGCTGACTTGGAGCAGTATCATGCTGCCTTTGTTTATAGGAGCAGATGCACACACAGTTGCGTATGGTTACAGCACATCCACATTGCATACATAGGCTCAGAAGATCAGAGGCTACATTTCATCGCCTTGAAAACAGCAGTCTGGTGTTAGCATGATTAGTTTAATAGCTTAACACCCCCCGCTACCATCTTGATATGATATCTATTTCTGTCTTCAGTGCTTTCTCTGTGGCTCATTTTCACTTTTTGGATTGAATCAATTGCCAATCTCATTGGGAAACAGTAAGATAACTTCTTTGTGGGTTTTAAAGGTGATCAGGTCATCATATTGCCACATAATAATAGTGTTGACAACGTTATTATGGATTCAGTGGGTAGTGTGGGTCACTTACATGAAAAGGGACATTTTGACCTCACCTATAATCAAACATGATGAATTCTAGGAAGGGAATCTTCCCTCTTCACTCCTGAAGCTAGCCCTGTCACATTACCATTCATGGCCAATGAATAAGGGACATTGAAATATATGGATGGGCAAAGGCACCCATGCACATGTACAATAGTTAGGTGTCAGGCACCCCTAGCAATGCTGCCCACCGCAAATGCTCTGCAGTAAATTCTAACTTTTATGAAGTTATTAATCAGCTTTTATGATGTCAAGTAATGTCATTGATATAAACTACATCCTCCAAAATGATCATAACATTAGATGAACACCTCTCTAAAACAGCTTTGACAAAAAGGGAACATTACAACCTTGCAGATGGTATACTTGTATTGCAGGCCTGTTGTATTAGACTGCATTAGTTTTAGCTAGGTGTGCCTAATAAACAGTCAACTGCAAATACATCACTGAGGCATCTTTACACCTCTGATGTCATCTTCAGTCTGTAAACAATGATTTGATTTTGAGTGAAACAAACCGACAGGGAGAGGAAAATGTTCACTCCAGAGGAATGTGAATCGGCGTGTTGTCCCTTCCTACTCCTTTTTGGGAAGCGACCATATTTATAGCGCAGTGTGTCATGGCTAGTGCTAAAGCGTCAGAGTGAAAGCAAGAGAAGCTGAAGAGTCCAGTTAGACCCAGCCCACAGGGCAGGCCTCGAGACACGGGATAGGAAATGGTGTTCCCTCCCTCCCAAAGACACCATGACTCTGCCACAGACCAGGAAGTGGAGAAGAAGAGAAAAAGGGATGGGTAGAAGAGGCCTCATGTATTCATTTCATCCAGTTACCGGGTCCCGTGACAGAAGAGAGAGGCCCCAGCTTCTCTCTCTTTCCTGCTACAGCTAGTGAATGTCTTTCTTGGACACAAACCAGTTACCTTAGCTGCTCCCCCACCACCACCACAGTCATTTCTCCCCAGCTGCAGTTCCTAGGGAGTTCCCAGAAAAACAAGCCTGTCAACAAAGACAGAAGCAGACAGAGTGGGATCTGGGTAGACTTTCTCTCACTGGCCCTTTAACTGTTCACCAGCTGACTGGACAAGGAGACATTTCTCTCCACTCTCCGTCTTAGTTTCTCTGCCTTTGTGGATTTCTCACCCCCAAGTTGGAATATATTCCTTTTGAATGACTTTTTAGAGGACTTTTTCTGAGCTGAAAATAAGTTACTGGAAGCGCTGAAGTTTCCTGAAATGTAATAGTTCAGATTCAGGCTGAAGTCTGCTCCTGTGCTATGTGGTGACACTCGGGGTAAAGTAAATCAAATGCCACTGCTGAATTCCTTGGATTGCTGTCTTTCAATCTGCTCAGTAATTCTGTATCTCTCTTTTGTCTATCTCTCTTTCTCCCCTTTCTATCTGGAACATAGATATTCAAGGGAACTTTTGATTTCCTGAGGGTCTCGCTCTGTTAGTTGACAATTTTGTGGCGGTCATGGTTCATTTCACAGCTGTGTGCTATTGAGTGTTGCCAAATACTGTGTCCTTTTACCTCCTTGGAAATGTAATGGCCTGTCACTGTGTGTGTGAGCGCGTTTTTTGCATTTGATGTCGGAGACAGTTGAGATGAATAGAGAATAAGGAGGGGGGATCCGATCATGATTTATATGCAAATACCCAAGATAGGGTATCTGAAATATACACAGAAGTATTCATTACCACAATATATGAAACATTGACTCTCAGTCTTGCTTTTTGTGTTTGCTTTAGAGTGGTAGTAAAAGACAAACACTGGCTGGGAAAAAGAGAAAAACATAAATTATAACCTTTGCAGAAATGCAGCTTATCTTCAACAACAAACATCCATTTCACTTCAACAAATAACAGCAGCAACAGAAGTGATTTTCTTGAAGACCATATCTCAAACACTGGCTTCATACATTTCAGCTCAGACGAAAAAGTGTTTATGCTCTTTTTTCCTTCACTTGCTTCTTCTCTGTTTTAGATATTCAGGTTTCTTTACTCTGTCTTATTTTGCTCCAAATTCTTCTGCATAGACGCTGACAGGATGTCCCACTTTGAGTGCTCAGAGAGGGCCGGTCGGCAAGGGCAGCGGCGTAGACACCATCGCTGGAGTGGACCAGATAACTTCTACAATGATAGCAGGTTGGTTAGGCCTGGAAGGATGTTGCCAGAAGAGAATTCAAAAGTAGAATGCAGAAAGCAAAGACACAAAGCCAACATCATTCTGTATTCCCTCTGCCTGGCTCTGACTCTCTCCTCTGGGTTTTATCTCTTTTTCGCAGGGCCCATGTTGTTCAACACTATGACAGTCTCAAGGCTTCGAGGGTCTCTTCACTCTCTGTCCCCTCTGAAGGCAGGCATCATGGCTACATGGCGATGCTGGATGAACTCACACTCGAACACGTGACTCAGGACTGCGGCTCGCTGAAGAACCAGCTGCTCAGGCTCAAAACAATGCTACAGGTGAGAGCCATTTATGAACACAGAGGTGTACGGGTGCATGTAGCAAAACTTGCACACTCTTACGGCCCGTCCACACGGCGGCGTGCGTTCAACGCTGCTTCCCATTCACTTTGAATGGGGTGACGTCACGCTTTGCCGAACTGCATTGTTGTTCCGTCGCTTCGCTTTGCCTCCGTTGCTCGCTTTAAAAGTTGAGAAAAGTTCAACTTTTCAAGCTTCGAGGGAAGCGTCAGCCAATCAAATCATATGCCAGTACAAGCTCGAGCCAATCAAACCGCGTGCTTGTGTGTCCGGGGCGGGAGATTCATGTGATTGGTTGTTGGTCGACCTTCAGACACGTCCGCCGGCAAGCTTCAACGCACGCTGCCGTGTGGACGCTGCGTTACACACGTGAATGCATGTAGAGAGATCTACAAGATGCCAACACATACAAATACATTTGTTTGGTAGGCACTAACGCCCCGTCCACACAGCAGGGTGCGTTGACGCTTGGAGGTGGGCGTATCTGAAGCTTGGGGATTTTTTGCGAGCAACGCGACCAACAACCAATCACATGAATCTCCCGCCCCCGACATACAAAGCAATAGCAATGTTAAAATGAAGTAAACTGGATATAAAATCCCCAAACAGGCGAAAACCTACCAGTTTCACCCACTGTCTCTGCCACCTCCCTCCATGCCTCGCTCCTCCGGTTTGTATCCCGGTAGATGAACAGAGACTGATCATACAGCACCGGGTGATTCATTACCGCTATAATTAATTTTCCCTCCATTTTATGGAATATGAGGAAATGACCTGCGTAGTCTCTCCCAGCATACACACGGTTTGATTGGCTAGTGCTTGTACTGGCAGATTTGCATAAACGGGATTTCATTGGCTGACTCCTCCGTCGAGGCGTCAAAAGTTGAACATTGCTCAACTTTTGAAGCCAGCAACGCCAGCAACGCTCCACGTCGCTTCCCAAAATGCAGTTCGGCTAAAAGTGACGTCACCCCATTCAAAGTGAATGGGCAGAAGCGTTGGAAGCTTCAACGCACGCCGCTGTGTGGACGGGCCGTAACCAGTGATGTACCTGAACGCGTTCATGAACGCGTTCATATTTTGGGCGAACGTGAACTGAACGTACTGTATTTCCGCTAGATGAACGTAATTGAGAACGCGTTCATTGTCAGCGCTGTATAACGGCGTTCAAAAGTGCGTTCATTCTCAGCACTGTATTATAACGGCGTTCAAAAGTGTGCCAGATTTCATATGCCTTTCAGCCGAAAACCCAGTTAAAACACACCGTAAACAGGCTTCAAAATAATGCGGAAAACCACCCAATCTGGCAACAGCAAGCTGCCTGTGACGCGTACGCGCCTGTCACCCCTGGCTGTCGCACTAAAATATAAATATACTAAATATATCAGACTCCTCACAACAAACAATGTGGAACCACGGAACCGGCGAGCATTGAATGAATTAATGAATTAGTATGGACGAAGCCGAGAGCAGCTGCAGCAGCACTCGCTCAGAGTGAGACTCTACGGCTTCGGCGTATGAGCATTTAAAAGAGTTTTACGTTAAAGTCAGTACTGACTCAGATGGAAAAAATCAAACGTTTGCCTGTAAACTGTGTCCGCCCGGTTTGAAAAAGCAAGTCCGTACATCGACGACGTCGACAACAAACCTTAAACGGCACATTGAGAATAAGCACACGACTAGCCTTTCACGGTATGTGCGAGTGGCGAATAAAAAAGAGAGCCAAAACAGATCCACTACCACCCAAATCCCATTAACATCGTACAGGAGACAAATAATAGCTCGCAGCAACGTATTGAAAAAATAACTATAAACTATAAATTAGTTCGTTTTTGAAACCATGAACTTTAGTTCAACATTTTGAATTATGAACTATGAACTGAACTAGTTCATTTTAAAATGTGTGAACTGTGAACTGAACTAGTTCATGTAGAAAGTGAACTTTCCCAACACTGGACATAACACACATGTTCACAGAAAACTTTGTGACTCTTAGTTATATGTTTACCATTGTTTGAGTTCTGTTGCATTTGCTGTTGAATATGTCACAAACATATAACATGCAGATATTATTGCCACTCCCATTTTTTATTTTGGTCTCATATTAGGCACATTTCCGAGTTTTGGGTACAATTTCAGATGCTTTTGTTTATTAAATTCAGATTTATATTTTTTTAAGATAAGCTTTAATAATCTTCTTAAGATGGCAGGAGTTTGCTCCACTGCACTGCTGTGGAGTGTTCTGCAGGGGAGACATGAGAAGGATTTTCTGACAAAACTCAACTAAGCTATTCTTGATCTATAATGTGCTTCCACTTCAAGTACTTAGAAGTTATTAAATGTTTAATTACATGAGTTTTATTATTGCTGTCATCACATAGGAACAAAATGCATCACTCCCCCCCCACATCCTATCATTGCCCCCGCCCACACACCCCAAAGTACTGACAAACACCTGGTGTCAAACTCAGAGGCTTTCCGTTGTGTATTTGTCCCTTTTATTAATAAATCATCAATTCTTCGGCAACAGCCATTTCAGTTATTAGATGCTCTGAGACTCCTTCTCTTTAAATGCAGTCTGTGTGATTTGTGATGCATGTTTGCGTGCGCTTTGTGAAAATGATCAGATGATAGATATTATAATTATGATATATATTTTCAGTTTGTCAGTCAGACAAATCTATTTCATGGGAAGAAGAGTGGGTGACAAGAAGGGAGAGGAATGAAAGATGTCACCTATAGAAATGAGCTCTTGCATATGCGCTGAAAACACAAGTCCCACGCTGCTGCGAAACACAGACGCCCATCTTTGAAATGGCTGAAATGCATAAGCTGTTCACGCTGCGCACTCTGTAGATCATCCTGAATGCTTCCAACTCAATTTCCCCTATACAGCATAACAAGTGATTCTGCTTTTGCATTTCAATCAAGTCTCTCCTTCAGATGTGTTCATTGTGCTCACTGCAATTAGTCAAAGGCGTTTGCTGTACAGCCTCAAGTCGTACCAGTGTTCTTTAGTGTGTTTTTGTATGTTGTGAGCTCAAGGCAGCGCATGTAAAATGAGCCACGAGCCTTTCTGAATCCTAATTGATCATTGGTGGATTGTGTCTGACATCCAGACATGCTAGTTTCATCTGATTAAAACCACATGACCTGAACAAGAAGCAGGTGGAACGTAGTGTTGTCATATTTTATTTTAAGTATTTTATTGAATATTAATCCCAATTTTGATAATTTCCAAAAGCCATCATATTGAGATCTGATAAGCTTTGATTGAGATTTGTAATTGTTCATGAAAATTGTAATCACCAAGTTCTTCATCTAAACCATAATTGGTTAAACAATCAGAAAATGTAATTACAGTTTGCACTGAATATTCTTTTGATTGCTTCCCTAATTTCATTTTGTTCTCTATGAAATAAATGTAGTTAAAAAACACTCCGCTCTGCCTGAGGTATCTAACATTGGATGCTTACAGTTCATGGTCAGCAAAGTATATATTCGAAATAGTAAAGTTATTTCACTATGGCAGAAATATTGCTCTTGAGGCATGCGTCATTGATCCAGCTCACTGTGTGTGTGTGTGTGTGTGTGTGTGTGTGTGTGTGTGTGTGTGTGTGTGTGTGTGTGTGTGTGTGTGTGTGTGTGTGTGTGTGTGTGTGTGTGTGTGTGTGTGTGTGTGTGTGTGTGTGTGTGTGTGTGTGTGTGTGTGTGTGTGTGTGTGTGTGTGTGTGTGTGTGTGTGTGTGTGTGTGTGTGTGTGTGTGTGTGTGTGTGTGTGTGTGTGTGTGTGTGTGTGTGTGTGTGTGTGTGTGTGTGTGTGTGTGTGTGTGTGTGTGGTGTGTGGTGTGTGCTGTTGTG